>NW_026868802.1:115134-229036 GCF_020745735.1 Hemiscyllium ocellatum
AACACATTTGGTTCACTGATGCCTTTTTGGAAGGGAATTACCATCCACACCTGCTCTGGACACATGTAACTCCAGTCCCACAGCAAAGTAGTGACTCTAAACTAATAACTGAGCAATAAATGATGACTCAACCACTGACGCCGTACTCCCATTGAACAATCTTGTTTTTAAATAATATTTGTGGAATCCTCTTTTATTGTCAGTTGTTTCATAGTTCAACTGCATTTCTGACTGGATGTGGCAGAACTGTAGAGCTTATATCTGATTACTGGTTGTGTTTTATTCATTTCGCCCTCTCTCTCAGATATCAGTCCTGCTGTTTGGATGAAAGTACAGTGGTCAAGTGCAGTAGCTTTAAATGGATTGTCATCATTTTTAGTTACATATGGTTCTGCCACTGGTACATTCACCAACTCATCTCTGAAACATCGATCAGCTTAATGTAAATGACAGACTGAGGGATTATCCTGGGCAAAATGTTGCAGATTGTGATTTAATACATTTCGCCTTCTGTCAGCTGTGATCGAAAGTACCACATAAACTCCCAGTTTGAGCTTCAATTTCTGCATTGCAATTCTGCTATCTGTCCCCTAGTTCACACCGAGACCCATTCACCCATCACCCCATGACCTACTCTGGTTACTGATGTGGTAACACTTCCATTTAAGTATTCTCATTCTTCTGAGCGTTTGTCCATGGTGTCACACCTCTTAATTGTCATGATTCTCAAAACCCCTAAACTTGCCCGCCGGGCAGCACGGGGGGTCCGTGGTTAGCGCTGCTGCCTCACAACACTACGGGGCCAGATTCAATTCCATCTTCCGGCGACTGTCTATGTGGAGTTTGCACATTCTCCCATGTCTGAGTGGGTTTGTTCCAGGTGCTTCGGTTTCCACCCACTGTCCAAAGATGTGCAGCTTAGGTGCATTGGGCTGGTTAAATTGCCCATAGTGTTCAGTTATGTCCATTAGTCAGAGATAAATGTAAGATATGTAAATGGGTCTGTTGATTTAATCGTCAGAGAATCGCTGTGAACTTGTTGGGCCAAAGGGCCTGTTGCCACACTATAGAAATTCTAATTCTAACATTCATCTGAATCTTTTCCCTTTCAGTCATGCCACCTTCGGTGTTTAAACTGAATGTGTTTCCCTCTGTTTTCTCTTCATGGTCTTCATTAAGCTCTCTGTAGCGGCAATGATGCCAGGCTTACGTCGTTTCAGAAACAATGAATTTCTACATCTTGCGTTATTGTTCACTTCTCAGTGTATGGTGCTTCATGATGGACAGGGTGTTTGGGCAGCTTTGACAGACGTCTTTAAAGCTGTTCAAAACCAGAAATTGCTGGAGAAATTCAGCGTGTCTTGCAGCATCTGTGGAGACAGAGAAACAGAGGTAGTGTTTCAAGCCCTGCATGACCCTTATTGAGAACTGAAAAGAACTCCTTTATCCCTTGACAAAAGTGGACGAGGGGTGATGGGAAACAGAGCATGTGGAGATGCAATGCCAGGTGAAAGGGAAACAGATATAAAATGGGTGTAAATTAAAGTATAAATGGGAGAAATAAGTTCTCTCAATTGAGTGCAAGATAAACAAGTCACAGACAAGCCAGCACAATGCATGAAAATTGGAAAACAGACGTAATGGGGTTAGGCTGTGAAATCATGGGAATGAATATGTATTCCTTCAGGCTGAAATGTACCAAAGTATAAAAGGAGTGTTACTCCAGCTTGGGTTGTGCTTCATCGGAACATTACAGCAGATCAGGACCGAAAAGTCAGCATGAGAGCAACGTAAGTTACTGGAATGGGAAGCAATGGGAAGGTCAGAATTATTCCTACAGATAGAGTGGAAGTGTTCCTTAAAACAGTCTCTGTTTGGTCTCCCCAGTGTAAAGGAAACTGCATTGTCAGCAGCAATGACAGGAGACTGGATTGAAAGTGTAAAGTGAAATGGTGCTTCACCTGCAAGTTGCGACTGGAGCCTTGGACAGTGAGGAGTGAAGAGGTGGTTGGGCAAGTGTTGCACCTTCTGCAATTGCATGGGAAGGTGTCATGGGGGGAGTGGGGAAGTGTTCAGGGTGATGGGGATGTCACAGAAGGAATGGTCCCCATGTAATACTGACAGTGGACGGGAGGGGAAGATGTGTTTGATGGTGTAGTCCTGCTGGAGATGGTGGAAGTGGCAGAGGATGATTCCACGAATGTGGATTCGAGAGCAGTAGGAAGTGATGACAAGGGGAGATATATCATTGTTCTGGGAAGAAGGGGACGGAGTGAGGGCGACACTGTGGGCGATGGGACAGTGACAGCTGAAGGACTTGTCCACCAGAGTTAGGGGATTTCTGGTTTGAAGAAAAAGGAGATCACGTCAGAGGCAGTTCACTGGAATGTGACATCATCAAACAGAAACAACAGAGATGGAGAAACTGGGAGAATGGAGTCAGCATCCGCAGATCGTGTATTCAGCCACATGCAGAAGTTGCTCCTGATTTAAAAGAACCAAACATTTAAATTGAGGATTTCTGTCTCTCATCTAGTCTGAAGAGGGATGTGGAAATAAACCCAGAGGAAGGGCAGTGGACATACAGGAGCAGACATTCAAGCAGATATCCCATAACACTCAGCAATTATTGTTTCTGTTCAAAAAGGACTCCGAAGAAGATGAACTGCCCGTGGTTGACGAAATCTGTGAAGGATAGTATTCATTCGCAAATTAACGAGCATTGTGTGTGCCCAGATGCTGGGCATGAATTTCAGCTGTGCATCCTGAATTACCTCCAGATACCCCTGCCATTGCTGCTGCATCCTCTTCCTTGCTCATCTCCTCTTCCTGATTCCAGGTTATCCCTCTCCAATTACAGAGCACATTCTCTCACATGATGGTTCCTCCCTGAGGCTTTTTGATCAGGTTTACATTCCCTGCACCAGCATCAAGCTGTGTTTTGTGCTGTCACTTTGCCTCTGGTCTAAGTGTGACTCGACCTCTCCATTCATGTTGTTTTGCACCTCCCACTCTCATCTCATTCTGGAAAGTTTCCTTCTTGGAATAAACCTTATTGAAAATACCTCCCCATTTGTACTGAATTCACACTGTGATCCAAATTTCAACAAGTATACTCAGCCTTCATCTCACTCTGCTAAAGGTATCTGCATGCTTACCGTGTGGTATCAGAATTCCCCTTCTGACTACGAATTTGGCCAAAGATACGCTTTCAGTGTAGGGATCATCACCCTGTTTCGACAAAGGAATTCAAGTGTCTGACTTCCTAATGGTACTGGTAAGGGTTTCACGCTGTCTTAGCATTGTTCCTTGGAGAGAAAAAAAAACAAATCACAGTATAAAGTTTTGTCTGTGTTGTTTACCTGTCAGTTTGAATATTATTTCAAATTTGCAGTGCTTACGATCAAGTGCTTGTTCTTGAAGTTAGTATTAGATGGAGTGGAGAAGGTTGAAAAGTGACGTTATAAAGTTTATAAAATCACGAGAGGCATCGATTGGATGGAGAGCCAAGGTATCTTCCACTGGAGAGGGGTGGCGGGATTGGGGTGGTGGTGGGGAGTTCAAACATGGAATACATCCCTTTAAGGGGAAATGGAGAAGATTTAAAAGGGCCAATGGTGCAACGTTTTCACATTAAGGATGATGTGTGTATGGAATGAACTGCAAGATGAAGAGTGGTAGATGAAAGTACAGCTGCAACATTTAAAAGACATTTGGTCAAATATATAAATGGGAAACGTTTTGAGCATATGGGACACGTGAAAGCAGATGGGACTAGTTTAGTTAAGCATGGACAAGTTGGACCAAAGGGTCTGTTTGTGTGTGATGTGACTGTATGAATCTAGAAAGTGAGAAAAGGGGAACAAAAGATATGATGTAAGTAAATTAGCAAGAAATATAAAAACAAGCATCACAAAATTTTCTGTGTATATATAAAAAAATTCAAAATGAATGTGTGAACTTAGGTAGAAATGAAGTCTGGAAAGTATATTGAGGTCATTTGGAGGATGTGACTGGGGAACTGGCTACAGTGAACAGGCAAAAATTACACCAGTACTTTGCCTTGTTCCTCACAAGGGAAGGCACTGTAAGCATGTCAATGACATAAACAAAATGTTAAAATGAGGCAAGTTTCTGAACTGTCTCTAACAAAAGGAACAAGGTTTTTTGACAAACGGACAAGAGTAAGGGTAGACCGGTCAGCAGTAATTCAGAGTTGTTTTTTTTAAGTGATTACGGAATGACTGGTGGTACTGTGTGAAAGATTCCGTAACTCTCTAGATTTCAGGAGTATTCCAGCGAAACTGGAGAACCTCCAACGTGGCGCCTGTCTTCAAGAAAGGAATGAGACAGAGGGCAGGAAATATTTAGCCTAACCTTTATTACTGGGAATCTGCGAGAGTCTATTATTAAGGAAAGAATTGAAAGGCATTTAGAAAAACTTCACGAAGGGTCAGCGTGGTTTTTTGAATGTGAAACTATATATTGTCTCCAAAGTTTTCCTAAGATCCCTGAAAATTTAACATGCGGACTTGGTAAAGGGGAACTGGTAGGCATGTGGCTTTCCAGAGATCTTCCACAACGTATCACAAAATAAAGGTTCTTACAGAAGACAGAAGCTCATAGTGTTACGGACAATGTATTAGCATGGGATGACGGGTGGTCAACACATAGAAATTGTAGAGTCAGGATTAATAGATCGTTATGATAAAGACATATCTACTGGAGTATCACAAATAACAGTCCGATGGCATCAGTTATTTACAGTCTATTCTGACAGCCTGACGGCGGGAGCTTAATGCAATATACATCCGAGTTTGAGGATGACACTGCGAACCAAAAGTCAGGCTGTTATTTAATGAAGAAGACTCCCAACAAAGGATCAGTAAAAAGGGATTGGAGTGTTCCTGCGTATGAAACATAAAGTCAGCGTGGTGTTGCAGCAAGTAACTAGATTGATACAGTACGCAGGTTCCTGGATGGAAGGGTTGAATTATTGAATACATCTAAAATGGTGAGGCGATTATTCATTGTGCTTGAAATGAATGAGCGTGATATTACTGAAACGTAAAGGATACAGAGGGGGCTTCACAAGGTAGATGCTGAGAATGTGTTTCCACACCTGGGCAGAGTCTCGAACTCAGAGACAGAATAAGGAATATCGATTTGAAACTGAGGTACAAAGAAATGTCTTCTTTCAGAAGGTCGTGAAGTCTGAATTTAACTAAATCAGAGAGTTGTGAAGGCTGGGCCACTGATTGTTTTTACAGATGGGCTGGATTGGATTTTGACATATCAGCGAATTGAGGGATATGAGGGATTAGCAGGAGAGTGGAGTTGAGCCCTGGAGTTTCCGAGAACGTCCCCTCCATGGTGACCTCTGTCAATGTGGGAAATTGTACCTGCGCTATTGGCTTCCCTCTGCATCACAAACCAGCCGTCCAACCAACTGAGTGGGAGCCTGTGTAACTGTTTCAGACAGAAGCACTCACAGACAAAGGGCAAGAGAAACTTTCATAACAAGGAAAAAGGTACAATTCAGGTAACGGTCAAGCTACCAGCTAAGGATAAAAATGCTCTTTGCTGGAAGGAAGTGTTTAGATGCTATCTTGAGCTGAATGCAATAAGGTGACACAAACAAAATAACTTGAATAATAATTGTGTTTAGATATCGACAACTATTAAATAACAGTATATTTCTGATTGGTCTGTGTGAAGGATGCTTACTATTGCATGAAAGTAGAAAGCTGCTGGGACATATTGGTAGTAGAGTCCGTCCCGATGGGAAATGCCTAAGGAACACATGCTTGAAGAAACCCAGGATAAAAATGCCTGAGTGTCGTCTGGTCAGTGACAGGACGCCAGGGGCTGAATGACAGAAAGTTCCTATAACATGGTGCTCAGGAGACAGTTAGATCACTTCCAATCTTATTAAAGGTTAGAGCACATTTGAAGGAAGGAATGGCCTCATGATGGATTTCAATTTCGTGTGCATGTAATTTTAATTTTTAAAAACACACTGTTCCTTCCCCTCATGCTTTCCACACCGGGGCACTGTCATCCTCCTGAAACCGGGAATTGTTTGGAACTTTATCTGGAACATTCCATAATCAGCACTCTCCAGAGCATTCTATAAATGAGTTGGGGTATCACAAAGGCTAGAGAGAGGAGAGGAATATGCTGCATACAGCAGTGAGAATGTTGGAGTATGAGCCTTGTTCTGAGGTAGGTGCTATAACAGATATACAGCGAATGTGAGGGAGCAGAGAGAATACAATGACCCTTATCCTGACAGATTGGGGAAGGTTATTGATGCTTGTCCTGCATTGCTGGACATTTCTTCAGACCACAGATACTGCACTGAGCTGGGTGGTAGAGCTCAGACCATGCTTGGTGGGTCTGCAGGTGTGGCTACCTTTGAGAAGAGAATGCCACCCTTTCTACTAGCCCATCCACCAGGACATCAATGCCCCTGTCGACAAACCCGCGCTGTAATTTCCCCTTATGGATGGATAGAGTTCTTAAAGATGGTTGAATCAAGGGTTACGGGGATTAGGCAGGAACAGGATACTGATTGTGGATGATCAGCCATGATCATAATGAATGTTGGTGCAAGCTCGAAGGGCCGAATGGCCTGCTCCTGCACCTATTGTTTATTGTCTATTATCTATTGTCTTATCTGCCATGCTCCGCCTCATCTCGGCAGGGCATCTCCGAACTGAGAAAGCTCAATTATTTGCCCACTGGCGTTTATTTTTGGCATCAGTGCTAGGGATCGCGGAATATCCAGAGATTTACGGCGATGGTGAATACCTCCAACCGTGCTGAGTGGGAGAATCAGGCTGGCATTGAATGACAGGAACACCATGGGTGGGGTGGGGCGGGTAGTGAATGAGGTGAATTCGATAAGATAGCACCAGGAAACTACTCAGTCTCATACAAACAATCGCTCTGTCACTCAATTAAAATGACACTGAGAGAAATTAGATTCAGCCCGGAGTCAAAGACTCTGCTCACCCCACTCCCACATACAAAGCTGCAGAACAAATCCTAATCCAAAACTCTCCATCATCTGAACTCACACCAATATTCCATTCACCCATCATTCCTGGTAATGTTGGCTTATGTTGTCAGATGCGATCTACATGTCTACATTCAGAATTCTGAAACCTGTGAACATATCTTTCCATGACATTGTTTCTCAACCCCCCTGCACCCCCCTCCCCCACCCCCACCCCGCCCCGCGGGCTTGTCTATATCCCAAACTACTTTCATTTCCAGTCGTACAATCCTACTGCACGGAGAAAGGCCCTTCAGCCAGAACTGGTCCATTCCGACCAAAATGTCAGTCCACATTGACTCCATATCCCTGTACTTGGCCTATATCCATCTCAGCCTTTCTCATCCATGTGTTTGTCGAACACAATGCAGCAAGATTTTGTAACATCGAGAAAGGCATCAAGACAAATCTCGCTGAATCTAACATTCATCTCACTACGGTGCTCAGTTTATACAGAAACAGTTTGACTGCAGCTTAGAACAAAGAAGAAGAAGCAAACATTGGTGGAAGATGTGCATGGAAGACAATGCTGCAGGGAAATCTTTGTTTATGTTATAAACAGGAAATTATATACAAAGAATTTGCAGGAAAACTTCAACAGGTCTGGTTGCATCTGAAGGAAAAAGTCCAAAAGTGTGGCCCCCGAAGAGCACAGCAGGTCAGGCAGAATCCAAGGAGCAGGAAAGACTATGTTTCAGTCATAAACTCTTCATCAGGAATTCACTTTAGAATTCACTGCATTTGCAGTTGTCACTTTCTCACAATCCTTTGTCAGAAGAGAGCAGAGTCAATGTTTCAAATCTGGGGAGTCTTCATCAGAACAGTATTGGTTACCGATCTCCAATGTATGCAGCTTTTTGTTTTATTTTTAATCAGCAATTATCTTGCATGCTGTAGTATTAATGGAACACTTGATCTGGATAGGAGGAGAAGGGGTGAGGGCAGCTCTGCAGGCAATGTGTCAGTCACAGCTTAAGGCCCTGTCCATTAGAATGTGAATTCTGGGGTGAAGGTTAAGGAGGGCTTGACAGAGGCACCACGCTGAAATTCATCATCATCTGAACAGATGTGACAGATCCAGAGAAAATGGGAGAAATAAGTCACTCATCCCGATGGTCGTTAGGTGGTAACGTGGCTCGCAATACTGCCTTCGAACACCAATGACCTGGGTTCGATTCTACCCTTTGGTCATTCTTTATGTGGTGTTTGCTTTTTCTCCACGTGTTTGTGTGGGTTTCCTTCGGGTGCTTGGTTTTCCTCCCACAGTCTAAAAATGCACAGGATAGGTTCACTGGCCTCACTAAACTACCCCTAAGTACCAGGGAAATGCAGGTTCGGTGAATTGTATAAGGGAAATGTAGAATCACTGGGTAACGTATGGGTGTGTTGTTATCTGGAGGGTCAGTGTGGACTCAATGGGCCAAATGGCCTGTTTCCACAAAGCAGGGTTTCTATAGTTTCTATTTAGCTGTCTGTGTTTGGAAACACTTCCCAGGATCCTGCCTACAAGTGCCGACCCAATTTAGCTCACAAAAATGAACACCTTCCGTTTGTCTGACATTAACTCCATCAACCACTCCTCGGCACTTTGGCACATCTTATCAGGGTCCCGTTTTACTCTGAGTTAATCATCTTTACTGTCTACTACCTCACCAATTTTGGTGTTACCTGTAAACTCACTAACCATTCTTACTAATATTCACATCCAACTCATTTACATAAATGACAAAATCCATTAGATCCTTGTGGTACACTGCTGGTCACAGGCCTCCAGTCCAAATAAAATATGCCGCACCAGCATTACCTTCATCTCTTACCTTTGAGCGAATTAGCTACAACTCTCCCTGTATTCCATGCGATCTAACCATGCTTAACAGTTTACCACGTGGAACCTTTTTGAATGCCTTATTAAAGTCCATATTCTATTCCACAGTTCGATTTTTTGTGCCTTCATCAATCTTATTCTTCACTTCTTCAATAAACTATATCAAATTAGTGAGACAAGATTTCCACATGCAAAGTCATGTTGAATATCGCTAATCAGAATTTACCTTTCCAAACACAAGTAAATCCTGTCCCTCAGAATCCCCTGCAACAACTTACCCACCAATGACATCAGGCCCACCGGTCTATAGTTTCCTTACTTTTCCTTACCAACTGTTCTTAAACAATGGCACAACCTTACCTGTGGCTGTCTATGATAAAAAATATCTCAACTAGATATCAAACAATGACTTCCCTAGCTTTCCATAAGATTCTGGGGTACACCTGATCAGGTCATAGAACACAGATCAGTGCAGCACAATACAGGCCCTTGAGCTGTTGATGTTGTGCCGGCAGTTTCTCCTACTCTAAGATCAGATTAACATATGTACCTTTCATTGCACTAACTTCCAAGTGCCGATCCACGAGTCACATAAAAGGTCAGAAGGAGTTATGTACCTTAATGCATTTTAAGATGGCCAGCTCCTCATCTTCTGTAATATGGACGCTTTTGAAGATATCACCATTCATTTCCCCAATTTCTTTACCTTCCATATCCTACTCCACGGTAAATACTGATGCAAAATATTTATGTAGTATCTCACCAATCTCCTGTAGTTCCACACATAGGTCACGTTTCTGATCTTCAAAGGGCCCTGTCCTCTCCCTAGTTACTCTTTTGACCTCAATGTATTGGTAGCATTTCTTTGGATTGTCCCTTACCTTATTTTCGAAAGATATCTTATGCCCCCAGTTTACCCTCCTCATTTCCCTCTTGAGTAATAGCCTACAGCCCTGGTAGTCCTCTTTGGATTCACTCGATCCCTCCTGTCTGTACCTATCATATACTTCCGTCTTTTTCTTGAACAGAACCTCAATTCCGCTCGCCATCCAGCATTCCCGACTAGCCTTGCATTGCTCATGAACCGGAAGATACTCTATCTAGAACCTGTAATCTCATTTGTGATGGCCTCCCACTTTCCTGTCACGAGCTTCTCCCAAGCAGCTTTTGAAATTGCCAATATAAAACGTTCAAAGTTGGCCTGATTCAATTTAGAACTTTACCATTTATATCAGGGCTGTCCTTCTCCATAAGTATTTTAAAACTGTTAGTTACTGAATAACAGGCTCAAGAAGCAGAGTGGGCCTCCTCCTGTCCCTCTGTAACAGTCTCAATAGGCTGAATGATCTCCTCTGTCCATTTGCAACAGACTCGAGACTGAATGGCCTCCTCCTGTCCCTCTGAAACACACCCGAGAGGCTTTATAGCCTCCCACTGTCCATCTGTAACAGGATCGAGAGGCTGAATGGTTTCCTCCTGTACCTCTGTATCAGACACATGGGGACAGAATTACCTTCTCCTTTTCCTGAGCAGCAGTCTCAATACTCTGAATGATATCATAAGGAGCAGCAGTGCACAACGCCAATGGTCAATAAATAGTGGACACTGATTTTTTTGTCTATGGAAGTGCCCCCACTGGTCACCTTATGCAGCCGGTCTGTTTATTATGCTCTATCTCCCTTTATAAACAGTATGTAATATAACCAGTCCTGCAGTGTTCTTGCACTACTCCCACATACACGGAAGAAAGAATAAGAAGATTGAAAGATTTATGGTCTGTCCCTAAGCAACGCCCATTTATTCCGCCCAGACTGAGTAAATGTCCCCTTTTATTGGGATAGGAAAAGTTACGAAAGGAAGGGGTTAACTGAGCCTTTTTGTTTAGTGACTGCGGTTCATGCCAGTCTCCCTGGATTGTAATCATCCCAGTGGAGGGGTTCCGACTTTCAATGATAAATGGGTTCCGTTGAATGTGCTATTCCACAGTATGAGTGGTAGCACCACCGACTGCATTAAAAGGGATCGGCAGCTCAAGAGATGCAGTGGGGAGCGATCAGAATCTGAGCACAAGTGTCTGGAATGTTCCAACAATGAATCAAAATCTGAGAACGTTAGACTGGAATGTTCCAACAATGATTCACAATCTGAGAACATTAGGCTGGAATGTCTCAAGAATGGACAGGAGTTTATATTGGGATGTTTGGCTTCGTTCTACATATTATTATCGAAACCCATTATGGTGGCGGATAGAATATGCACTTTACATTATTCAATACTTTTATTATCCAATCCTTGCTTTCGTTGGTGTCCCTGGTAATTCTCAATGTTCAGTCATTAATTTTATCAATCATGATTGACTATAATGCTGTCCTTTCATTGACTCTACTATCATTGTCGCTGTTTTTGTTTCTGCTGAGACTCTAAATCGAGATGTTCACTTTACAAACCACTACTAACTGCAGCAATGAACTTGTTAATTCACTGTCTCCCTCCTTGCTTCTGGCAGTTTTACTCATTGGTCTCTATGTTGACCTGTCTCGTTGCAACTGTGAAACATGATTCATTTTATCACTGCCCTTGCTGCTTAAATATTGAAAGCATTGACGTCACTATGTTCTGTTCTGTTCTGGTTACAGATTGCATTTCGTCCCTCTGACTACATCCCATCCCCGGTCAATACTGAGGCTGAAAAACACTGGCATAGTCTACACAGCTCTCCATGCTGGGCAGATAGTTCAGCTTACTGAGCAATACACTGGCACGGCCTGCACAGCTCCCCATACTGGGCAGATAGTCCACATTACTGAGCAATACACTGGCACAGTCTGCACAGCTCCCCATGCTGGGTAGGTAGTTCAGCTTACTAAGCAATGCACTGGTGGTGCAGTCTGCACAGCTCTCCACGCTGGGCAGATAGTTCATTTTCGAAGCAATACATTGGCATAGTCTGCAGAGCTCCCCAGTTAGTCACACTGCCCTGTCTTTTTCCCCATATTTCACCAATATGGCCTATCGCTGTCTTAAGTATCTGTTTCTATCTTTAATGTGATTTTTTTCTGTCCTTCCGTACCTTTCCCTGCCCTTGAGTTTTGGCTCCCTATTGTATCGAGTGCTGACACGTGAATCTCAGAAACAATAAAATGGTGTCTGTGGGCTGTTGTTCACTTCCCCGTGTGTCCCATGTTCCATGTTATATATGCAATCCTGCAGTGCTCTTGCATTACTCCCACACACATGGAAGAAAGAAAAAAAAGGTTGATAGTTTAATGATCCATGTTGGACAGGAGGGATTCAGCAGTTTTGACTCACGTCTTTGAAACTTAGTCTGAAGCTGTCCACTGAACACCTGTGTTTGTCCCTCTCAGCTGATCGTGTGGTCAGTAGCACGAGGAAGCCCCTCGAGTATTATTTTAAAGGGGCAGGCATCGAACTTGCGTCGGAAGCTGAGAGGTGACCTTATAGAGCTTTGCAAAATATGACCGGCATGGATAGAGTAAATAGACAAAGTATTTTCTCTGGGGTCGGAGAGTCCATAAAAAGAGGACATAGATTGAGCATGAAAGGGGAAGGAGACCTAAGGGGCAACTTTTTCGCACAGTGTAGTACGTGTATGGAATGATCTGCTGGAGGAAGTGATGGAGGCTGGTACAATGGCAACATTTAAGAGGCATTTGAATCGGGTTGTGAATAGGAAGGGTCAGGAGGGTTAAGGGCTTGGGGCTAGGTTGAGTTGGGATATCGGGTCGGCAAGGATGGGTTGGACCAAAACGTCTGTTTCCATGCTGTACATCTGTGTGACTCTATCACTCTATGAAAATCTTCTTATTGACTCCTGTTATTCAAAATTTAGTGGAGGTGTTGGGGATGGTTTGCTGGAGGGTGTGCTGTGAGCTGCCCCAGACATTCAGTGAGACCTGAGGATTTTGAGACCCAACTCTGGATGGAGCATGGGGACTGTAGTGACAGTCTCTGGGTCTGTAACATGAACAACAAATGGCGCAGAGGCTGCAGAGTGTGGAAGCTCTGAAACCAGAGCGTTAGTCTGTGTGGGGAAAGGGATCTGCCACATCTGTCTGTATCTTAACGAGGACACACACACCTGACACCCTTGCATGCACATGTGCGCGCGCGCACACACACACACACTCTCTCTCTCTCTTTCTCTCACACACAAACACACATACACACACTCTCTCTCTCTCACTCTTCCCCCACCCCCGCGCACAAAGACTCCGCATTTCTTGCATGCATACACGCATAAATCTGTGGGGTGAATTTGAATTTGCAGATTCGTATTTGCAAATGCATTCAATTTTGTTTTTAAAAAGAGCATGCACTTTGTAGACAGTCAGTCAATGTGGCATTTTATAAATTTCTGCTTTGAAATAAACCCGTCTGATTCCAGAGTACGACACAGACGGACTCCAAACAAGACCTTCCCAGGCTTTGTTCTGGGGAGGTCACATCTTCGCAAACATAATAGATTTATTTGTGGAAGTGAAAATTGATAGTCATGCAAAAGCTGTAGATGTTATATAATGGACCTCGGTAAGGTTTTTGATGAGGTAAGCTCACGGAGAACGTGTAATTGCAAGGGGTCAAGGGTCTACGAGCTAAATGGATGGAGAACAGGCTGGGCAGCAGCAGACACAGAGTAACAGTGGAAGGGAGTTTCTCAAAATGAAGGACTGTTCTGGCTGGTGTTTCACAGGGTTTAGTGCTGGGACCGCTATTGTTTATGATATACATAAATGAACTAAAGGAAGGTAAAGTTGGTCTGATTAATAAGTTTGCAGATGGCACTACGATTGGTGGAGTAGCAGAAAGTGAAGGGGACTGTCAGAGAATCCAGCGGAAAATAGATAGATTGGAGAGTTGTGCAGAGCAATGGCAAATAGAGTTCAATCTGGGCAAACGTGAGATGATGCATTTTGGAGAATCCAATTCAAGAATGAACTATATGGTAAATGGAAAAAAAGCCCTGGGCAAAATTGATGTATAGAGATCTGGATGTTCAGATCCACTGTTCCTTCGAGGGGCAGGTCTATAGAGTGGTCAAGCTGGCATACAGCATACTTTGCTTCCTGCATTCCACCATTTTAAGAAGGGCAGAAAAGAGAAAGTTGTGAAGTACAGACCAGTTAAATTGTCATCCACAGGAGGGATTGTTTTAGAGTATATTTTGTACAAGAGATGGCAGGTCATGTTACAGTTGTCTATGGCTTTGGTTCGACAATATTTCAAATAGTTCGTACAGTTCTGATCGCCACCTTACCAAAAGGATGTGGATGCTTTGAAGAGGGTGCAGAGGAGTTTCACCAGGATATTTCCTGTAATTGGAGGGAACTGGCTATGAAGAGAGGTTTGGTAGATTAGGATTATTTTCATTAGACTGACAAAAGTTCGGGGGACTTGAGTGAGTTCTACAAAAGTATGAGAGGTATAGACATGGTGGATAGCAAGACGCCTATTTCCAGAGATGGGTACTCAATTTCTAGTGGTCAGGAATTCAAGATGAGAGGGAAAAGGTTTATGGGAGATATGTTCAGAAAGTTCTTTACGCAGAGACTGGCAGATGCCTGAAACACAATGCCAGCGGAGGTGGTAGTATTGGTCACGTTAGCGACATTTTATATGTATGTAGACAGATACATTAATGGGTCGGGAGCAGAGGGATACAGATCCTTCGAAAATAGGTGACAAGTTTAGATAGAGGATCTGTGTCGGTGCAGGCTTGGAGGGACCGAAGGGTCTGTTCCTGTGCTGGATTTATTTTTGTTCTTGGTAAATACTGGCGAAAAGTGTATGTCCATATTTGAAAGGAAAATGAAAACAAGGCCAAATGTGGCACAGTGAATGTGTGGACAGGATGATTTATTGTAGAGAACAGAAAATTGACAAGGAGTCGAAACTGTTACATTATGTCTGCCTTCACGGACGAAGATCCAGAAAATATCCCAGAAATACCATAGGACGTATGTAACTAAACACTAAAATCATTCATACTAGTGACGTGGTAGTATATGACAACATACCTGGATTGAGGATTGATAAATTTGTTAAACCAGATATACTTCATACTGCAATTTCAGAGAAAGCAGCAATACATAGATGGATTGTATTGTTGTTGACTGCATTTATCTGTATTCAATTTGAAAGGATATAAATGCATTCCAACGATATAAGGGAAGAAGGAGAGTGGAAAACTACAGACCAGTTTACTTGTCATCTGCAGGAAAAAAAATCCTTTGCAATCTATCATAACGAATGTGATATTGGACACTGAAAAAGGAAAAGCAAACTTCAAGAGAATTATTCTGCATTTATGAAAGGGAAGTTATAATTTACAAACGTTTTGTTTTAAGATATATCTTGTAGACCTAACCATAGAAAAGCAATGTATGCGATATAGTCAGATATTCAGGAGGATTTTTAATCAGCACACACAGTAACTCAGCAGAAAACATTAAAGCAAAGGGTATTGGGAGGAACATATACAAATAGGGAAAGTTAAGTTAATTTTGCCTTCATTTAAAGGGAATTCGAATACAGACAATGAAAGGTCAACTAGACTCAAAGCGTTATCTTGCTCTCTTTTATGGATGCTGTCTGACTCACTGTGGTGTCCAGCATGTGTTAGTTTCAGTTCAGATTCCAGCTTCAGCAGTAAGTTGTTCACACGAGCAGTAGAAACATTCTGCACTAGTTACACAGAGTGCTGGCGAGACTGTACCTGGAGCTGAAAAATATGTTGCTGGAAAAGCGCAGCAGGTCAGGCAGAATCCAAGGAGCTGGAGAATCGACGTTTCGGGCATAAGCCCTTCTTCAGGAATGCTTATGCCCGAAACATCCATTCTCCTGCTCCTTGGATGCTGCCTGACCTGCTGCGCTTTACCAGCAACACATTTTTCAGCTCTGATCTCCAGCATCTGCAGTCCTCAATTTCTCCTAGACTGTACCTGGAGCATTGTACACAATTTTGATGTCTTGATCTAAATAAAATATACTGATCCCTTACACTGGATGGACATTCTCCAGATTAATCCCTCAGATAGCAAGGTTTTCTGCCGACGAAACTTGGCCTGAGATCAAGGCGGGAATCTGTTTGTGAATCTGGTGAACATTGATAGATTGATATATGAAAGCTTCATGCCTGTTTTACTTGGGAGAAGGAGGATGCAGAGACAGAATTCTAGAAGATGGGCTGAGAAGCTCTTGAGCAGATTGATGTAAGATGTATACAACGATTGATAGTTTTGGCTGGTATAAAATTGGACACGTCCCTAGTTCCAGCTCAGTTACATCTCAGGCTGTTGTTGTAGACAAGGGATGAAAGGCGCTGTTGAAAATGTTTAAATACAATCTGGTCACAGGTAAGGTGCCGAGGACTGGAGAACACCCTTTATGGGAAGGGCTGTAGAGATTAACCAAGGAACTACAGACCAGTGAGTATCAGATCAGTGTTCGAGAAACAATTGCAGAAAATAGGTGGTTGTCGAAGACTGTTTGTGCGTCAGTGCTGTGTCCCTTATTATTTGTGGAATTCATAAATGATATAGATGTGAACTGAAGGGGCATGGGGTGAATGTAATAATTAGGTTTGTGTCTGACACATAGATTACTCGGTTGGTTGGCAGTGAGGACGAAGATCTTGCGTTACAGGAGGATACGGATGGAATGGTCAGATGGGCAGATCAATGGCAGATGGAATGTAACCCTGATAAATATGAGGTGATTCACTTTGAAGGAAGGAACCAGACAGGTGAGGACCCAATAAATAGCAGCAGACTCGCAAGTTCAGAGAGTGCTTCTCCACACATCCCTGAATGTGACGGGACTGATTAATAGATTAGTTAAGAAGTAATTGGAGACAGCAGGCAAAGCCTTTACTAATCGAGGCATAGATTACAAGAGCTATATGGCACTTTGGTTAGGCCAAAATGGAATACTGCGTGCAGTTCAGGGATCCACATTACAGGAAAGATGTGATTGCACTGAAAGTGGCGCAGAGGAGATTCAACAGGATGTTGTCTGGAATGGAGCATATCAGCTATGGAGGGAGGCTGGATAAGTTCGGGTTGGTTACTTTGGAGCAGAGAAGACTGAGGGGAACGTGATTTAGAAGAGCAAGATTACGAAGGGCATAGACAGGGTAGATAGACAGCAGCAGTTCCTTTAAGTCAGAGGGTTAAGAACAAATGATCACACTTTTAAAGTGAAGGGTTTGAGGTTTAGAGAGGATTGCAGGATGGTTTTTCACCCAAAGGACGTTGGCGTCTGGAATGCATTTTTGTGAGAGTGCAGTTGTTGTGGGTCATCGCACAGCCGTTAAAAGGTACGTGGACAAGCACTCACGTCTATGGGCCTGACGTATGAAAGTGGGACTAATGTAGATTGTACTGTATTTCGGAGTGTACAGCGATTTCTTCAGTGATTGTATGGCTGTGGAAGATCAATCATTGAGCAGTCTAAGACAGGAAATGATGGGTTTATGAAGCGTACATTTACAAGAGTGAAATGTAAAAACTTCTCAACATACAGTATACCAAGGTGAAATGTTAGAGAAAATAATTGTATCTTCCTTACAGGCTGAAACCAGAGAAAAGGAAAATGGCAGGACTGTGAAGCAACCACTTCTGTTCTGCCTTCCCAAAAGAAAACATTTCAAAAAGTAAATTCCAAGCAATTCTCAGTCTACTGAGAAAAAGTAAATAGAATCAAATCCGTACATAAATAGTTTTGGAGAAAATATATTGACTGAAATCTGATAAATCCCCATGTCCTGTTAATCTCCTCGTTAATTAGTAAGGGAGGTGGACAAGGTAACAATGAATACTCTGTTTATCCTCTACCAAATGCTTGATGATTCTGGAACTGAATTCATAGATTTGACAGCAGCAAATTTAACTCCATTATTTCTAAAGGAGGCAGGTAATGGCAGTCTGCTTAGCACCAAAATAGCAATCAGGACAATACAAGAGTCTATTAGAAAGGACGCATTACCAGGGAACTTAGAAATTTTCATTCATGTAAAAGTAATGAACGTAGATTAAGTCATTGCCGATTTATTAAGGGCCAATCATATTTGAGAAACTGATTGGGAAATTAATTATGGCCTAGCAATTGATGCAGTGAATTTGGATTATCAGAAACATTTTTAATGAAGTCCCAAGTCTAGTGTTATGACAATGCTACTCCTTTAACACGTTTATTCTGTCCTTGTTTTATTTTTCATGGGTGTCTTAAAAGCAGCGAATCCAAAAAGTCTGGGTTTGACTACTTGGGAATGCATTCAAGTCTAAACTGAAAGCACGCACTGTGAGGAGCAATGTATCATAGGTCTTGTCATTACAATGAGACAAGAATAATTATTCACATCATAGTAAAGGAGTGATCACAGTATGGTTGAATTTAGAACACAGATTGAGACTGTGAAGATGAAATCCAATACCAGGGTCCTGTGCTTCAGCAAGGCAGACTAAAATAGAATGAGAGAGGAGATGGCTAAAGTCGCCTCGAAACAAATATTCATGATGGGAGAGTTGACAAGCAGTCGAGAATTTTCAAAGGAGATTTTTAATTTCTGTGGCAAAAGTATATTCCAGTGAAAAGGAAAGACTCTAAGAAAATGGGTAATCTGTCAATTGTGTCTTAGAAAATAAGGGACGCTATCAAATTGAAAGAGAAGGAATGCGAAGTGGCCAAGAACAGCGGAAACCTAGAAGATTGGGGAAACATTTTAAAGGTTAACAGAAAGCCACAAAAATAACTACAAAGAAAAGAATGATAGAACACGAGAGGGGAAAAAAGTGCACAATATAAAGATAGATAGATGATGGTATATAGCTTAAATATATAGAATGAAAAAGCAAGGCTCAAGTAAATGTTGGTCCTTCAGAGGATGGGAAGGGTCATTTAGTTATAGGATATGACGAAATGGCCGTGGCATTGAACAGGTGTTTTGTATCTGTCACCGTAGTGGAGGACACTAATAACATGTTAGTAATTGACAAAGAGTCGAAGGTAGGTGAAGATCTTGGAAACAATCATTATAATGGAAGAGATCGTGTTGGGCAATGTAAAGGAGCTGAGGGTAGGCACGTCTCCTGGCCCTGAAGGAACGAATCCCAGGGTTACAGAAGAGATAGCGGGAGAAGTAGAAAATGCAATTGTGGCAATTTGGTAAAATTTGCTGAACTCCAGGGCAGTCCCCGCAGATTGGAAAACAGCAAATGTGATGCCACTGTTTAAAAAGGGAATTAAACAAAATATGGGGAATTATAGACCAGTTAGCTTTCCCTGTGTAGTGGGGAAAGTGCTTGAGTGTATTATCAAGGAAGAAACAGCAAGGCACTTCGTTAGAAATCGTCCCATTGTGTAGACGCAGCATGGGTTCATAAAGAACAGGTCATGTTTAACAAGTCTTTTGGAAATCTTTGGAGACAATGCGAGCAAGATGGATAACAAGGCCCCAGTGGCTATGGTATACCGAGATTTCCAAAAGAACTTCAACAAGTTGCTGCACAAGAAGCTGCTGCATAAGAAAAAGGTGCATGGTGTTACGTGTAAATTATCAGCATTATAGATGATTGTTTGAATAACAGGAAGCAAATTGTGAGTGTAAGTGAGTGATATTCTGGCTGACAATCAATACCTAGTGGTGTGCTTCAGAGATGGGTGTTGAGGCCACAATTATTCACAATTTATACAGATGATTTGGAGTTGGAGAGAACATGTAGTGTGACAAGGTTTGCAGATGACACGAAGATGCGTTTCATAGCAAAGCATGCAGAGGACTGTGAGACTTCGTGGATGAACACAGATAATTTGAGTGAGTGGGTAAAGGTCTGGCAGATGGAATACAATGTTGATAAATGTGATGTCATCCATTTTGTTGGGAGTGCCAGTAAAAAATGATTATTACTTGAATGGTAAAACGTTGCAGCATGTTGTCATACAGAGGGACCTGCGTGTCCATGCGCATGAATCACAGAAGGCTGGTCTGCAAGTACCGCAAATACTGAGGAAAGCAAATGGAATGTTGCCCTTCATTGCTAAAGGGATTGAGGTTATAAGCAGGGAGGTCATGTTGCAGCTGTCCAGGGTGCTGGTGGGGCCACGCCTGGAGTACTGTATGCAGTTTTGGTCTCATCATTTCAAGAAGGGTACACTGGCACTGTAGGGGGTGCAGAGGTGGTTTATTCGGATGATTCCAGAGGTGAGGGGTTTGCTTATGAGGTGTGAGTTAGCAGACTGGAACTATTTTCATTGGAATTTAGACGAATGACAGGATGATCTCATAGAAACATGTAAAATTATGCAGGGACTTTATAAGATCGAAATAGAGAGGATGTGTCCACTGGCAGGTGAAGCTAAGACAAGAGGGAATGGCCTCAATATTAGAGGCAGTAGATTTAGGATTGAATTGAGAAGGAATATCTTCATCGAGAGGTTTGTAATCTTTGGAATTCCCTGTGCAGTTAAGTAATTGGTACTACTTCAGTAAACGGTTTTAAAGCTAAGATAGGTACTTTTTGAGCAATAAAGTAAATAAGGGATACGATGGGAGCGCGGGAAGTAGATCAGAGTCCACGAGTAGATCAGTCATGATCTTATTGTGTGGCAGAGGACCAAACGGCCTATTCGTGCTCCTAGTTCTTCTGTTCTTCTGTTCTTATGAAAGGGGAGTGGCCAGTTATCTCAGTTCAGCTCCTCTGCTTTGGTTTGTTTGGTCTGATTTTCCGCAGTCTGGCTGTTTACTTAAAGCAGGCAGCAGTTGTGAAGTTACCGGACCCAAAGAAGTTGGTCCATGTTGTTCCTCCCTCTCTCTGACATCTCTCCTCTTAGAAACTGGGTTTGATTTTTTTATCCATTCGGTTTTGCCATGGGGTGTTAATGGGGATTATATCAAGTGTTTGGAATACCATCATTAAATTGGGATAATCTGTTGTGTTTTAGGATAGGTTAAGTTATTCTGTATTGTATCCTCTTGTGTTTGTGTCTCACTCAGTAATCTTGCAAAGACATTCTGTTTTGTTTAAAACGAAGTGATTTGACCAGCTGCATCACTCCTGGAATATCCACCTTACACTTGCTTAAATCAATGAGCATAGGTTGGTCTGCACTATTTCCTTGAAATGATTTGAGGGGGTCTGTCCTGGCCCATAACAGTGTGTAAGAGCCAGACCTAATATAGTGGCAGGGGTTGAGAATTGGAGAGCTGACAGGAAAAAGGGAATCAGCATCAACCTTTCCATACATTTTGTGAGAGAAAGCAATACCTAGTGGGATAATCCAGGAATTGATATTTGGGCCCCATCTATTTAGAAAACAGATCAAACATTTGTTCTTGGGTGTTAAATGTAATCTTTCCAAATCAGCTGATGGTACCAAACTGAGATTGTGAGTGGGTGGGGAGGATATAAAAAAGTTTCAAGGTGACTGAGACAATTGGAGGAAATTGTAAAATATGTGGCAGCTGAAGAACAATGTGGATAGACGTAACATTGAGCAATTTGGTTGGAAAAAATAGACGAACAGGCTAGCATTTCAAAAGGAATTAATGTAAAAAAACGTTGCTGCATGAAGATACTTATGCGTATACTTTTGTTGACTTCTTCAACAAACTCCAAGGTCCATGCAGGGCAGTGAGTTTTGAAGCTAGAAGTCAATACTGGGATTGATAATGGCACACTGACCAGTATATATAACCCACCAAGTGCTGAGCTGTGTCATTGAAAAGGATCTCGATTTCCTTGTACACCAGTCACAGAAAGCAATACTGCTGCAACAGAAAGCAGATAGGAAGATAAATGATTGTGTTGAACTTCATTTCCGGGGGATTTGAGTCAGGTGTGTCTTACTGCAGCTACACGGGGCGTTGGTGAGCTCCCATCTCGAACATTGTGCAGTATTCTGTGTACTTTTGGTCTCCTTATCTAATAAAGGGCAAACCTGATGTTGAGGGAGAGCAGCGAAGTATGACCAGACTGATCTATGGGATGACAGGCTTGTTGTGGGAGCAGAGTTTCAGGCAACTGGGCCTGTATTCCGTGGAGTTCAGGAAAATGGGTGGAGATCTCAGTGAAATATATAAAACTCTGACATGGTGAAACAGATTGTCAGCAGGGATTATAATTCCACTGGCTGGGACATCTAAAACAAGGGTCACGGTATTAGGTACAGGCAAGCCACTCTGAAATGAGATGAGAATAAATGTCTGCACTCGCAGACTGGTGAACCTGGGGAATTCTGTCCCATATAAGACTGCGTACGCTAAGGCACTGAATATAAATAAGGACTTCTCGACACTAAAGGAGTTAAGTTGCTGCAGATGTTTGGAGTGGAGGTACAGGATCAGCCATTGTTATATTGAATGGGTGAGCAAAGTTGACGGACCAAAGTTCCTACTTCATTTTTTTTCTGATATATGACCACTTCAAAGTATATACAGTATATAGTTGTTGTGGTTCTGTTCGCCGAGCTGGGAGTTTTTCTTGCAAACGTTTCGTCCCCTTTCTAGGTGAGATCTTAAGTGCTTGGGAGCCTCCTGTGAAGCGTTTCTGTGCTGATTCTTCCGGCATTTCTACTGGTTTGAATCTGCCGCTTCCGGTTGTCAGTAGCTGTTCGCTGCAGTGGCCGGTATATAGGGTCTAGGTCGATGTGTCTGTTAATCGAATTCGTGGATGAGTGCCATGCTTCTAGGAATTCCCTGGCTGTTTTATGTTTGGCCTGTCCTATAATAGTGGTGTTGTCCCAATCGAATTCATGTTGTTTGTCATCTGAGTTTACGGCTACTAGGGATAGCTGGTCGTGTCGTTTCGTGGCCGGTTGGTGTTCATGGATGCGGGTTGTTAGCTGTCTTCCTGTTGTCCTATGTCGTGTTTTGTGCAGTCCTTGCATGGGATTTTGTACACTACATTGGTTTTGCTCATGCTGGGTATTGGGTCCTTTGTCCTTGTGAGTTGTTGTCTGAGAGTGGCTGTTGGCTTGTGTGCTGTTATGAGTCCTAGTGGTCGCAGCAGTCTGGCTGTCAGTTCAGAAATGCTCCTGATGTATGGGAGTGTGGCCAGTCCTTTGGGTTGCCGCATGTCCTCATTTCGTTGTCTTTCCCTGAGGCATCTGTTGATGAAATTGCGCAGGTATCCATTTTTGTTGAATACCTTGTATAGGTATTTACTTAAAACGAATTCGACAAACAACATGAATTCGATTGGGACAACACCACTATTATAGGACACGCCAAACAGAGAATAGCCAGGGAATTCCTAGAAGCATGGCACTCATCCACGAATTCGATTAACAGACACATCGACCTAGACCTGATATACCGGCTACTGCAGCGAACTGCTACTGACAACCGGAAGCGACAGATTCAAACCAGTATAAATTCCGGAAGAATCAGCACAGAAGAGCTTCACAGGAGGCTCCCAAGCACTGAAGATATCACCTAGAAATGGGACGAAACGTTTGCAAGAAAAACTCCCAGCTCGGCGAACAGAACCACAACAACGAGCACCCGAGCTATAAATCTTCTCACAAATTTTGAACAGTATATAGTATTAGGAAAAAGTTAATTTAAAACTTGTTTGGCCTAAACCTAGAGTGGGGAAGGCTCAATGTGTTGAAAGGCCTACTCATTTCACGATGTTTCTGTGCAGTCTGTGGGAAGCTCTGTTAATGTTGTCATAAGCTCTCAGATGTAAGGAAGGAGGTCTCTGCAGTGTCGACAGGACTGTGCTTCCTATTCCCTTTTCCGATACAGAGGCTGGTGCCGGGTGTTATTTCATTTTTATCCTTTAAGAACTTGGAGAAGTTTGATATAACGGCCTTACATGGCCGCTTCAGAGACCATTGAAGAGTTTACCACATGTCTGTATATCTGGAGTCACGTTTTGGCTCCACCAGGAAAGCATGGGAGATTCACTTTCTGAATGTGCATAGGGGAAGGAAATTTACGTTCACAATGGACATGCGCTTCATGGTCAATATTGCTAACACCAGATTTTATATCTCGATATTTTATTAATTATATCGAAATTCCACCAGCTGTCAGAGCATTCTTCTGGTCTGGATTAGTAATCCAGTGACATTTCCACAGCAACACCATCTCCACATGGGGGCCTATCGGACACAGCAATGTGCACGTTATTTCTGTGCTGGCTGACAGCTCCATCAAAGGAATTCCCATCAATTTGATTATGGTGATGGGACTGAGGGGGTGGTAATTGGTCAGATTGTAATTATTCTCCTCTTAGGGGACGGGACACTTCTGTGTAATTTTCCACATTGCCAGGGAGATGTCAGAGTTGCAGCTGGAATGAAACAGCTTCAACGGAGACACGGCTTGTTATGCAGCACAAGTCTGTGGTTCTATTGCAGGAATGGTGTCAGGGCCCATTCCCTTTGTCTATATACTGTGTTCAGTTGTTTCTTAATTTACGTGCAGCGAATCGAATTGTTTGAAGTCTGGCATCCTTGATTCTGGGGGATCATCCAAGCAACACTTCTGGCTGAGGATGACGTATACATTGCATACTGATGTGCAGGAAGGTTCCATTCTTTTCGGCGATTGGTAAAGCAATAGCCGAGTGGTGTTGCTGCTGATGGGTTAGTCTAACAACCCCAGGAATCTTCTGGTGACCCGAGTTCGAATCCTGTTACAGTACATGATGGAATTCAAATTCAATAAATGTTTGGGATTAAGAGTTTAATGATGATCATGGGTCATTTCCTGATTGTGGGCGAAATCGATTTGGTTCACTGATATCCTTTAAGGAAGGAAACTGCCATCCATACCTGCTCTGGCCCACATGTAACTCCAGACACACAGCAAATTCATTGACTCTTAACAGTCCTCTGGGCAATAAATACGGACCTAGTCGGCGACGCCCTAATCCCAATGAACATTGTTTTCAAATAATATTTGTGGAGTCCTTTTCCCTTGTCAGTTGTTCCCTGGTTCAACTCCATTTCTGACTGGATGTGGCAGGACTGCAGAGCTTCGATCTGATATGTTTGCTTTGTAATCATGTTGTACGCTCTATCAGATATTAGTCCTGCTGTTTGGAATGTAAGTACAGTAGTCAGTGTGATAGCTTTAAATGGATTGTCATCAGTTTTAGATACACATGGTTCTGACCCTGGTATATTCAACCACAATCGGCAATGAAACATCGATCCGATAATGGGAATAATAGACTAAAAGATTAGACTGGGAAAAACGTTACAGGTTGTAACTGAATGCAATTCTCCTTCTGTCCAGCTGTGATCTACAGCACCACATGAATTTCCAGGTTTGAGCTGCAATTTCTGAAATGCAATTCAGCTGTCTGTTCCCCCAGTTCACACCGAGACCCAGTCACCCATCACCCCGTGACCTACCCTGTGACTGATGTGGTAACACTTCCATTTTAATATTCTCATTCCTCTGAGTGTCTGTCCACGTTGTCACAACTCTTACTTGTCATCTTTCTGAAAACCCTGACATATTTTCTGTGTGGCAGCATCGTGGCTCAGTAGAAAGCGATGCTGCATCAAAGCGCTGGGGACCCAGGTCCGATTCCAACTCTCTTGCACATTTTCCCTGTGTCTGTGTGAGTTTTTTGTTTCTGCATGCTCTGGTTCCCACCCACAATCCAAAAATGTGGATGTTATTTACCTTGCTGAACTGCCTACCGTGTTCAGGAATATGCAGGTTAGGTCCATTAGTCAGGGGTAATCATAGGATAGGGAATGGTTCTGGTTGGTTTAGTCTTCAGAGGATCGGTGTGGACTTCTTGGGCCGAAGTGCCTGTTTCCATACTGTAACAATTCCAATTCTAATATTCATCTGAATCTTTTCCGTCCAGTCGTGCCACTTTCTGTTTTAACTTTGTAACTGTTTCTCTTTGTTTCACTCCATGGCCTTGATTAAGAACTTTGTAATGTCAATAATGCCAATCTTATGTAATTTCAGAACCAACGAATTTGTACAGTTTGCGTTATTGTTCACTTCCTAGTTTATGGTGCTCCATCTTAGACAGGGCATTTGAGCAGCTTTGATACACGTCTTTCAAGCTATTCAAAACCAGAAATTTCTGGAGAAACTCAGCAGGTCTGGCAGCATCTGTGGAGACAGAGAAACAGAGATAGTATATCAAGTCCAGATTAACCATTGTTCACAACTGAAAAGGACGTTTTTATCCCTTGACAAAAGTGGACGACGGATGAAGGGAAACAGAGCATGTCGAGCTGCAATGTCACAGAGGAGGGATTTTTGATTGTGGTGAAAGAGAAGCAGATGTGAATTGGGTGTATATTGAAGTTTGAATGGGAGAAATGGTTTCTCTCTCCTGAGTGCAACATAAACAAAACATAGACAAGGTCAAGGTAATACATGCAGAATGCACGTAAAATGGAGAACACCTATAATGGGTTCAGAATGTGAAGTTATGAAAATGAATGTTAACTCTACGGGCTGTAAGGTACAATCCGTAAAGTGAGGTGTTACTCGAGCTTGGGTTGAGCTTCATTGGAACATTGCAGCAGCTCAGGACTGCAATGTTAGCATGAGAGCAAGGAAGGTTATTGAAATGGGAAGCAGTGAGAAGGTCAAGGTTATTCCTCCAGACAGAGTGAGAATGTTCCTCAGTGCAGTCTCTGTTTGGTCTCCCCAGTGTAAAGGAGACTGCATTGTGAGCAGCAATGACAGGAGACTGGACTGAAAGAGTACAAGTGAAATGTTGCTTCTGCTGGGAGGTGTGATTGAGTCAGTCTCCGCTGATCATATGTTTAGCCACATGCAGAAGTTCCCCTGAATGATTGAGTAGAACCAGACATCTAAATTGAGTATTTCTGTCTCACATCTGGTCTGAGTCGTGATGTGGAATTGCACCCAGATGAAGGTGAGTGGGTATACGTGGGCAAACATTCAAGCAGATATCCCATACTGCTCAGAAATTACTGTTTCTGTTCGAAAAGAAGGTGAACCATCCCTGGTTCACAAAGTCTGTCAAGGATACTATTCAATCACAAATTAACGAGCATTAGTATGTGCCCAGATTTAGGACATTTACTTCAGGGAACAGAAGCAGATGTGAGGCACGAATTTCAATTATGCTTCCTAAATTACACCTTGAAACCCCTGCCATTGCTGATCCATTGTCTTCCCTGCTTATCTTCCTTTTCTGATTCCACGTTCTCCCCTTCCAATTACAGAGCACATTCTCTCACTTTATGGACCCTACCCACTACAACTGAAGTTCTTTGATTAAGTCTACCTTCCCTGCAGTAGCATCAAGCTCCGTTAGTGCTACCACTTTGCCTCTGGTCTCAGCGCGGGTCGGCTTCTCCATTTATGCTGTTTTCCAGCTCCCACTCACATCTCACTCCAGAAAGTTTCCTTCTTGGAGTAAACTTCATTGAAAAACGCTCTTGCCCTTTGCACTGAATAATCCAAATTTCAGAAAGTATTCTCAGCCTTCATCTCACTGTGCTAAAAGCAACTGCACGCTGACTGTGTGGTATTACAATTCCTTTTCTTGCATAGCTCTGGCCAGAGAAACGTTTTCACGGTAGAGATCATCACTCCCTTTAGAAAAAGGAATTTATTTTCTTGACGTCTTCTTGGCACTACTGAGAGTTTCACACTGCCTTAGTATTGTAACATGGAGAACAAATCACAGTATGAAGTTTTGGCTGAGTGTTGTTTACCTGTCATATTTTTAAACTATTGTTGCAAATTTGCAATGCTCATTAGTAAATGCTTGTACTTAAAGTTAATATCAAATGGAATGGGGGACGTTGAGAGGTGACATTCTGGAAGTTAATAAAATTATGGGAGGCAAGGATAGGGTGAATTGCCAAGGTCTTTTCCACACGATAGGTGAGACCAACAGATAGGGTACAGCTTTAAGTTGAAAAAGGGAAGATTTAACATGGACCAAACGCAACCCTTTTATGCAGAGGAGGCTGTACATGGAATGAGCTGTCAGATGAGCTGGTACATGCAAGTACAGCGACAAAATGTGAGAGACATTTGGACAAAGATATGAATGGGAAGTGTTTAGAGGCATGTGCACTAAATGCAATCAGATGAGACAAGTTTAGTTTGGAAAACCTGGTCAGCATGGGCAGGTTGGATGAAATGTGTGCACGCAATATGACTGTATGAATCTAGAAAGCGAGGGAAAAAAGCAAGAAATAGATGGAAAAAAGGATGAAAAGACATGATGTAAATAAATTGGTAAGACATATAAAAACAAGCATCACAAGGTTTTCTGTGTGTATATAAAAAGTTGAAGATGAGTGGGTGACCTTTGGTAGAAAGAAAGTCAGTAAAGTATATTGGGTAGATCCGGAGGGTGTGACTGGGAAAGTGGCTACAGGGAACAGGCAGATAATTTACACCAGTATTTAACACAATCCTCACAGGGAAAGCACTGTAAGTATTTTAAAACCATCAAGAAAATGATAATAGGAGGGTTCTCGAACTGTCTCTAACAAAAGGTACGAGATTTTTAACAACAGATAAGACTAAGGATAGGTAGGTCAGCAGTAATTCATAATTGGCTTTAAAAGAAGTGGTTACAGAGTGAATGGTGCCACTCTGTGAAATATTCCATCACTCTCTGGATTACAGAAGTGTTCCAGTGAAACTCGTGAAGCTCCAATATGGCGCCTGTTTTCAACAATGGAGCGAGACAGAAAGCAGAAACCATTTAGACTAACAATTATTGCTGGGAATCTGCGACAGTCTGTTATTAAGGAAGGAATTGCAGGGCATTTAGAAAAGCTTCAGGCAGAGTCCGCATGGTTTTGTTAAAGGGAAACTATATTTTGCCTTGTAAAATCATGCAAAGTTTATCTGGAGATCCCTAAGAATGTAACAAGCGGACTTGATAAAGGGGAACTGATAGACATGAGGCTTTCCCAAGATTTTCCACAAGGTATCACAAAGTAAAGGTTCTTCCACCAGACAGAAACTCATAATATGATGGATAACATGGGATGACGGATGGTTTTCTCATAGAAATTTGAGAGTCAGTATTCATCGATCTTTATGATAAAAACATATCTACTGGAGAAGCACCAATATCAGTCAAATGGCTTCATTATTTACATCTATACTGAGAGCCTGAAGGAGGGAACTGAGTGCAATACACATCCGAGTTTGAGGATGACACTGAAAACCAAAAGGCAGGCTATTATTTTAATGGAAAGGAGTCCCAACAAAGGAGCAGGACAAAGGGATTGGAGTGTTCCTGCGCATGAAACATAAAGTCAGCATGCTGATACAGAAAGGAACTAGATTGGTACATTAAGCGGGTTTCTGGGATGATAGGGTTGAATTATTGAATACATCTCAATTGGTGAGGCATTATTCATTGTGCTTGAAATTAATGAGGGTGACATGACTGAAATGGACAAGGTACAGAGGGGGCTTGACAAGGTATTTGTTGAGAATGTGGTTCCACACCTGGGCAGAGTGTCTCACACCGGGACATTGATACAGAATAAGGGATATCGATTTGAAACTGAGGTGTACAGAAATGCCATCTTTCAGAAGATAGTGAAGGTCTGGAATTCCCGAACCCAGCCAGTTGTAGAAGGTGGGTCACTGAATGTATTTACAGAGGGGGTGAATTGGTTTCGGACATGCAAGCGAGTTGAGAGATACGAGGGGGTAGCAGGAAAATGGAGTTGAACAAGTCTGGATTCCACGAGTACATTTTCGAAACAAGGCCTAACCATCGGAGTGACCTCCATCTGTTCCTGTTTATCAGGTCCGAAGGGCTAAATGGAGCATTAGAACACAGGGCTGATGGACACGAGTGGGCCATTCGGCCCTTTGACACTACTCCACCAGTAAAGTAGGTCATGGTTCATCTCATTGTGCTCTCAGCTGCACTTTTCTCTACATGCACCATTATCCCTGATTCACATGTCTATGGAAAATCAGACAAAGCCAGCCTAGATATACTATAAAGATTCAGCCATCACAAACATCTGGGGAAAAATATTCGCACTTGAATAAATGCCCACTTTGTGAATTATCGTCACTCCGGTTCTGACTGTGGTTGTAGGGTGCGACTGTTAACTTTTCTAGTACAGCTCCTCCATTGTTTGCAATAAATTTAAATGTAACCAGGTTGGAGATATGGCCGATGATAAAGGTCTCAGACTGGGTCAGGTTCAGTGATAGGAACAAGTCAGGCAGATTTCTTTAGTTAGTCTTATATAACTAATAGAAATAATGGAGTAGCATGGTGGACCTGTGGTTAGCACTGCTGCATCATATCACCAAGAAGCTGAGTTCAATTGCAACCTTCAATTCTTCCCGTGTCTGTGTATGTTTCCTCCCGATGATACAATTTCCTCCCACAGTCCAAAGATGTGCATGTTAGACTTAATTGACCATGCTCAATTGCCCATAGTGCTCAGGGATGTGTAGGTTAGCTGGTTTAGTCATGCAAAACGCAGGATTACATGGTTAGGGTAGGGGGATAGGTCTGGGTGGGATGCCGTTCAGTGTGCCAGTGTGGACTCAATGGACTGAATGTCCTGCTCCACACAATAAAGGTTCTATGACAATGACAAGTTTGGATTAGACAAGCACCCAATGATTATTTATCTGATCCATGCTCCTCAAGGTTTTGCATATTTCAATAAGATCACCTTGCATTCCAAGAATAATCTGTTAAAGCCTCCATAATAAAAGCCCTTCATCCCAGGAATACGTGAAGTGAAATATCTTTGAACTGCTTCCAGTGAAATTGTATCCTTTCTCAGGTAAGGAGAAAAAATAACAACTTCGCACCCCAGATGTGGTTGTTTATTATTTTCTCAGTGTTGTGCGACTTTGGAAATCTCTTCCCGCAGAGTATTGGAGGCAGAGATATTGAATATTTTTGAGGTTCAGACAGAAGTTTTATAGATAACACTGGAGTCAATGATTATGTGAAGGAATATGCAGTGTGGGGGAAATGCTGGCAGTAATACAAAATGACACGAATCCAAAACATCCAGGAACATAATGCAAAAAAAATGGTATTGTAGGTAAATAAAATAAATGCAAAAGTGATAGAATAAAATTCCAAAAGACCATGGGGCTGTTTGTTCATGAGACAGAGGCCAGTCGTGGTGGTTAAACCTGAGGGTCAGCGAACCTGAGGTGTTGGGGTGAGTTTGAGAGAGCGTCCTCTTCATGGTAAACCTCTGTGTGCGTGGGAAATTGAACCTGCGTAGGCGTCATGCCTCTGTATCACAAACCAGCCATCCAGCCAAATGAGTGGGAGACTGTGTAACTTTTCCAGACAGAAACAGCCACAAAGGACAATAGAAACTTTCCTAACAAGGGAAAAAGGTACAATTCAGATAACGGTGAAGATAACGGCTGAGGATAAAAATGTTCTCGGCTAGAAATTGTATTTTATAACGAGACAAGTGTTTGAAAGCTGTCTTTGACTGAATAATACAAGGTGAGACAAGTGAAATAACCAGAATGCTAATTGCTATTGCTTACCGATAACCATAAAATAAGTGCAGATTTTGGTCAGTCTGTGTAAAATGAGCTTATCATTACATAAAAGTATGCAACTGATGGAATATATTGTTTGGAGTGTCCGTCCCCGTGGGAAATGCCCTCGAACAGGCGTTTGAAGAAAACCGGGGTAAAAGTGCCTGAGTGTCCTCTGGTCAGTGGCAGTAACCCAGGTGGTTGAATAACTGAAAGTTCCTGCAACACGGAGCTGAGAAAACCATCAAATAATGCGCAATCTTATTATACGCCAGAGAACATTTGAAGGGTTGATTGGCGTCATGATGGATTTTAATTGGAAGTGATTTGAAAAACATACATCTCTACTCCTTCCCCTTATATGTTACATACTGGTGCACTGACATTTTTCTGAAAAAGGAAATTATTTAGAACATTTTCTGGAACATCGCATAATCGGTATTCTCCAGAATATTCTCTCACCATGTGAGGGTATTGGAAAGGCGAGAAAGAAAGAGAGAAAGAGGAAAGGAACTGCGTGCAGCCGTGAGAGTGATGGAGCATGAGCCTTGTTTGAGTAGGTGCTCTAACAGATATGCAGTGTTCATAGTGTGGGGATAAAGTGGAGAGAGAGAGAGAGAGAGAGAGAGAAGGTGTTGCATGCAGCAGTGAGAGTGGTTGAGCATGCGCCTTGTCAGGGGTAGATAGTCTAACAGATTTCAATGAGTGTTCGGGAGCAGAGGGAAGACGGTGACCCTTATCCTGGCAGAATGGAGAAGGTTATTGATGCCTGTCCTCTATTGTTGGACATTTCTTCAGACCGCAGATCCTGCACTGAGCTGGGTGGTGAGCTCACACCACTGTGCAGGGCAGCTCCAAATTGAGAAAGCTCAACCGTGTGCCAATTGGTCGTTTCAAAATGGTGCCAGTGGCAGGGATCACAGAACATCCACGGGGAATCCAAGCGATGGTGTTTACCTCCAGCCATGAAGGGTGGGAGAATTAGGCTGGCATTGAATGAGAGAGACACCATGGGGGGGGGGGGGAGGTGTAGTTAGTGAGGTGAGTTCGATAAGCTAACACCAGGAAACTAACTCGGCTTCGTGCAGACTGACATAAATTATTGTTAGTTTCTGCCCAATGAGTTGAAGAATCTGTTCACTCCACTCCCAGTTACAAAGCTGAAGAACAAATGCTCACCCAAAACTCTCCATCATCCGAACTCACACCAATATCCCATTCACCCATCATTCCTGGGAATACTGGCTCACGTTGCAGCATGCTGTCAAAATATCTTCATTTCAGCATTCTGAAACCTGTGATCTTCCATGAAATTGTCTTTCAATCACCCTTCCCCTTTTTTACCCAAAAATATTTTGTTTGTTGATATTTAAACTGACTCCCCTGCCATCTCTCTCTGGCAGTGACGTTCACACCCACAGCACCCCCTTGTCATGGCACAATGGACATATGGGGCTCTAAGTTGATGGGAGCTGCACATCCTGTCACTTCCAGCATGGGCTGCACGTTTCTTCACTATAGGCAGTGATATAACACAGTGTTAATGAGCAATGTACTGGAGAGGTGAAAACAGCTGCTTTGACGGTAACTGTTCCAGGTTTACAGATCCATTCACTGCACAGCTGGCCATACCGTACAGACGCCTTGTCCACGTCGATAGAGCAAGACACTGGTGTGGGCTACATATCACCCCATGTTGGACAGACCATTTCACCAGTGTTTCTGAATCAATGCATCGGTGCGTACTGTACTGCTCCACGTGTTGGACAGATAGCTAGTGGACTGGAGAGACCTGTGCTATATTCCATTCTGGATTGACTGCTGGGTTGTACTGAACCTGGTCTGCACAGTGGTCTATGTTGAGTAGATATCTCATCTGGGCTTATCCGGTCTGTGCTGGTACTGTGAGGTGGATTAAATGTGAGATATAATTCTTGATAGATCTATCACTCCTCCAGCATGGCGCATTCCGCTTTCAAATCTCGTGTTTCTGCAACATGTTGTTCGTTAAGTAATTAGCCAATTGAAATGTGAATATCTGTCCTTTTTGTTATGGATCTGAGCAGACACATCTCAAAATATATGACGAAGGTAGTCTTGTCCGGAACATTTTCTTATTTTAAAGATAAACGTGAGATGCTGTGTTTCAGATGCAACTCGCTTTGTGAAAATATTCGACATTAATCAAAACACAATTCATTCAACCACTGCTGACAAAACACAAAAAAGCAGAATAATAGAGTGTTTAACTCCTAAACAATAACTGTTCCAATATGGTAACATCCTATAAATACACCTTTATCAAACAAAAAATTCAGGAAACGGATTGTATCACCTGCAGTTCTCCAATGTAGGAGGAAGGAACATCAAAAAGACAATTCTGAGAGAAATCTCAGAGAGAGTGTAGCACCTGGGAGAGATTTCCAGCCTTCCAATCCTGCTGAGACCCTAGCAATAACTAGGGAAAGGTGAAACGAAGAATCCTGGTTCCGTGACAGCTTGACCGTCACTCCACAGGACCAGGCCGCAGCTGCAAGGACCACGAGGCATGGACTGTAATTACACTGTTTATGGCACTGTAGGACCCTCTCAGAAATACCTAAACCCACCTAAGCCGTTAAATGATGGTAAGATAAATGTCAAAGTTAAACATAAATAAATAAAACGAAAGGATACAGCAGGCCTGGTCATCAGACACAGCCGGCCTTGGGAGCCCAGCAATTCCGACCCTGCCAAAACATCGTAGGATCATCGAGCTAGTGAATAGAATGCATCATCTCTCTGTCTCACCCCTAACTTTACAATTGGAGATGATGTTATTAGCCCAATATTCAGCGATGTCAACATCCCAAATAGACCAAATATTATTGTGACTTATAAGGATTGTAGTGAAAGGGTAAACTGGAGCTGCTTGTACATTGACTGTGATTGATGTCAGTCTCCATGGATACTAACTGTGTCATTGAAGGGTTTTCCTCTTCCATTAGTAAGGGGTTTCGTTCAACCTGTTATTCTTTGGTATCAGCGGCAGCGTCATCCTCAAGATGATTGGGGTCAGTAGCTGCAGGGAGAGGGAGAGGAAGAGACTCTTAGAACAACAGACTGGAATGTTCCAACAATGGCTCAGAATCTGAGAAGATTAGACTCGAATGTTCCAACAATGGACAGTAGTTTATCCTTTGGTCTATACTTGCTTTCTCGGGATTGGGCATGGTTAGAGTTGCGGATACGACCCGTCCTAATGATTATTCAGGCAGGTTACTATCCTATACTCGCTATTATTGTTGTCCCTGGTAAGCCTATTTCTGTCAATTCTATTAGCGATGGTGAAGATTATTGCTATTTCTGTTATTTATATTTAACAAATACAAAACCTGTTATCTCAGCTTCATTCACAAATTCCACTTCATTTCTATCAATTTTCCTATCCTCACTCATAAACATCTAAGAAGGAACAAGACTGTTCAGACACGAGTTTTCCTTTTGCCCTGAACTGTCTTATGTCTCTATATTCTCTCTATTATCAACCCTGCCTACACCCACCAATATAATATCTCCAGCTCTGCCTCAGTGCTGTTCCAAAATAAGCCATCATCTGCCCCCTTGTAACTTCAGATTTTTCGGCTCCAGTTCTTTTCTGACCAAAGGAAGGGAAGCCTGGAAAGATGGATTGGGGGTGGCGGTTCACTTTCTGAACCAGCCAGAATTTTCCAAGTACATTTCTGAAACTACACCTAACCATCGGAGTGGTCTCGATCTACCCCTGTGTAGCAGGTCCAAAGGGCTGAATGGAACATCAGAATGTAGGGCTGAGGGACACGAGTGTGCGCATGTATGTCAGTCGGCGTATGTATGTTTCTGTGTATCGGCTTGTGCGCCTGTGTCATTCTGCATCTGGGTGTGTGTGTGTTTGTGTGGTTGTGTCTGTGTGTGGGTGGGTTTCTGTGAGTGTGTGTGTGTATGTCTGTGTACAGCTGTATGTGTGTCTGCGTGTGTTTTTGTTTCTGTGAGTGTGTGCATGTATCTGTTTTTGACGCTGTGTGTGTGTGTCTGTGTGTGCATGTCTATTTGTGTGCGTGCGTGTGTGTCTGTGTGTCGGTGTGTTTCTGTATATCTATGTGTGTGTGTTTCTGTGTGTGTGTCTGCCTGTGTTTGGATGGTGCTGTGAGCTGCTACTCTCCCTCTGTCCCTCCCAAACTGAATCTCTGATGATTTTCACCCTCCACTCCCACCTGTACAGTTGTATGGGGAGGCCAGCAGAGACTGACAGCAACAGAAAGCTCAGCCAGTCTGACAGCATCTGTGGACAAAAGTGAAAGGACCATTCATCGGGACTCGTATCTGGGGGATACTACATCATTGTAAGCACCATAGACACTGCAGACTTGCCTAACACTGATGTACACAGATAGATTCACACTAATGCCGAGTCATAGAGACACTCACTAATACACAGAAACACATCGAGACATGGAGTGCCTGTCAGTAGTTCTCTTGCTCCATGGTAGCCTTGTCAATATTTCAATTATTCTGTCTGGTGTTTGTCAGTATTTAGGTCTGTCTTCAGGGAGTGTGTTAGTATTGTACATGTTCACAATAGTGAGTGAGTCAATATTTCTGTGTGGAGTGTGACTGTAGGACAATTTCAATGTTTGCAGATAGATACCAAACCTTGATGAATTATAAAGTTCGTGGAGATCAGCGTGGAACTCCAGCAGAACAGTGACACATTGGTGTAAGTTTGAGGTTTGTGGGAGATCAGAGTCAATGTGAGGTGCAGTGTGAGGTGATGCACTTGGTAGGAATAATTCTGAAATTAATACAATACATTCTGTACCACTATAAAGGGGTGTTGGAGCAGAGGGCACTGCGTGTATATGAGCACAGATTATTGAAGATGTCAGGACAAGTGGGGAGAGCAGAAAATATTAGATGATTGGTTTCAGTATCTGAGCTGTTTACAGGAGGAGGTGGAGGAGGAAGCCTCTGTGCTCCCTTCCTGGGAGGTGGTGGTGATGATGTGTTGGGAGCCCACGCTTCTGCCCACCGAGACCTTGGGGATTCATTTTTACCAGCTCAACCTAAAAGGGAGATGGCCATGGATTTTATGTTGTGTCGGGGTGAACAGAACTGCCAGTGGGTTTTAAGTGAGAAATGCCCTTCACTGAGCATTGCTCCTTACTTGTTTGGTGGGACGTGGATGTTTCAGAATCTCCACACGAGGCGTCTTGGTCCTCTGATGCTCCTATCAGAGTCCTCCCCACGTGTCGTGTGGGGGTGATGGAATGTATCTCAGGCACTACACATAAGCCACACCCGACTTGGCCCATACTGTCCTATTTCAGGCTGTTTCTCCTGGAATGTGAGAAAGGGAGGGAGAAGGGTGGGAGTGGGTGGCCCTGCTGTTCGTGCTGGTATAGGTGAGGGACATGGTGAGGTGTCCGGAGGGAGTCAGTCCACACTGTTTTATCTATGCAGCTTTATTGGTGTGGGGGGGTGGGGGGTAAAGTGGAGGGAGAGAGAGAGAAAGGGAGACTGCTGGCAGGAGTGAGAGTGGTAGAGCATGAACCTTGTTCAGGGGTCGGTGTTATAACAGATATGCAGTGAGTATGAGGAAGCAGAGAGAATACGGTGACCCTTGTCCTGACAGAATCGGGAAGGTTGTTGTCCTGTATTGCTGGACCTTTCTTCAGACCGCAGAAACTGTACTGAATTGGGTGGTGAGTTCAGACCAAGCTCGATGCGTCTGGTAGTGTGGCCCACATGGGAAGAGAATGGTCCTCCTCTGTACTAGCCCATTCACCAGGACTTCCGTGACTCTGTTGACAAACCGTTATCTGCCATGCACAGGGTAAACTGTGCAGGGCAGCTCCAACCGGAGAAAGCAGAAACGTGTGCCCTTTGGCCTTTTGAAGATGGCCAGGGATCACGGAATATCTAACGTTATGTGGACGTTCATGAGTACCTCCAACCATGAAGGAAAATCGAGCTGGCATTAAATGAGTGGGATGCCATGGGGTGGGATAGGTAGTTAATGAGGTGAGTTCGTTGAGATATCAACAGGAAACTAGCTCAGTCTAATACAGAAAATCCTTCAGTCATACTCAGTGAAAATGTCACTGTGATAAATTATTGTTAGATGCAGCCCAATGTGTCGAAGATTCTGCTGACCCTACTCACAGTTACAAAGCTGTCAAACAAATGCTCATCCAATACTCTTCATCATCTGAACTCACACCAATATCCCATTCACTCACCATTCCTGGAAACTCTGGCTCATGTTGCAGGACCGTTGAAATGTCTTCATTTCAGAATTCTGGATCCTGGGAACACATCCTTCCCGACATTGTCTCTCAATCTCGCTCTCTCTGTATATTACCCATACCCCTCCCACTTGTTGATTCTTAAACTGATTCCCCGCCATTTCTCTCTGGTTGTGATGTTCACACCCACCGCACCCCTGTGTCAAGATACAATGAATATATGGAGCTATAAATGGATTGGAGCTGTACATACTGTTACTTCCAGCATGAGCTGCAAGTTTCCCCACACTGGGGCAGTGATCTAACACAGTCCTACTGAGCAATGCACTGAGATGATGGACACAGTTCCACAGCCTGGTCGCATTTCTCATCTTGGTTTATAAATCAATGCACTGCTGTGGTCTGCCTACTCTGAGTAAATTGTGGTTGCATTGCACTGTGCACCAACCCGGTCTGCACAGTGCTTCCTGCTGAACACATATGTCATCTGGGTTTATAGATCATTGCACTGCTACAGTGTGCCCAGAGTTCCACTCTGGACTGATTGCAGGGTGCTGTTCAGCAGTACACTAGCCTGGACTGCGCAGTGCTCCAAGCCGAACAAATATCTCCTCTGGGTGTATGGTGGCTGGTCTGGTTCGCTGAGGTGGATTGAGAATGTGATATAAGTAATCCTTTCAGGTGATATGGCAATGCCTTTACTTTTATTCTCATTCATGTGATTGGACCGTCCAAATTCTGACTCCTCCGGCCAGTCCAATTCTTCAGTCTACCTCTATCGTTTGGCAACATGTTGTCGATGAGTAATTGTCTTGTTTTAATGTGAATAATTGTGCTGACTATTTCCTTGGCCTTTGGCATAGCTCACCCTCGAGCATCAGGATTAACCACGATAAACCTCAATAAGGTCACTCTTCAGAAACAAACTCCAGGGATATATAGTCCCAGCCCATTTTCTCATTTACTACTCTCCGTGTAGCTCAACATCACTAGCCACCACCGCCCCACCCAACACTGTCAATATACTTGAAAATCTTTTTGGCACGCTTTCTAGTTTAACAACATATTTCCTACAGCAGTGAGAACAAAATTAAAGGTAGTATTACAGAACTGGCTTAACATAGCGTGTAGGCGAAAGTGAATATCGCAGATGCGGGAGATTACAGTCGAGAGTGTGGTGCTTGAAAAGCACATCAAGTCAGGCAGCATCCGAGGAGTAAGAGAATCAATGTTTCGTGCAAAAGCGCTGTTCCTGATTAAGGACTTTTGCCCAAAACGTCGAATTTTCCTGCTCCTCGGAAGCTGCCTGACACGTTCTGCTTTTCAGGACCACGCTCTTAACCCAGTGAAAATCCCAGATGGCCTCCTTCTTCAAAGACAGTAATTTCCCTTCTCACATGGTCAATTGTGCCATCCAGAGCATCTCATCCACTTCCCATGCCTCTGCCTTCAACAATCACCCCTCCAAACTCAACAGGTAAAGAACATCCCGCCAAAATTCTCGATACAATGCATTATCCTCCCACATTTGCGCCACACACAAATAGGCCCCCACCACCATGGATATATTTCCCTTCCCACCCCGATCTGCATTCCATAAAGAACATTCCTGGCGTGACTCCTTTGTCAGGTTCACGCCACCCAACAACCCACCCTCCACTCCTGGCACCTTCCCCAGCCACCGCAAGAATTAGAAAAGCTGCACCCTCACCTCCCCCTCACCTCTGTCCGAGATCCCATAGAATCCTTCCACATCCTTCGGAGTTTTACCTGCACTTCCACACACGTTGTCTACATTACCCTTTGCTCCTGATGTCTCCTCGATACTGGGGAGACCGAACGCCAATGTGTGGAACACTTCAGAGAACATCCTCTGGGACACCCGCACCAACCAACCCCACCACCCCATGGCTGAACACTTTAACTCCCCCTCCCACTCCGCCATGGACATGCAGGTCCTGGGCCTTCTCCACCACCAAATCTTAACTACCCGACGCCTGGAGGAAGAAAGACTTAACTTTTGCCTTGGGACCCTGCAACCACATAGGATCAATGTGGATTCACCAGTTTTCTCATTTACCCTCCCTCTAACTTATCCCAGTTTCAACCTTCCAACTCAGCACCGCCGCATCCTACCTGTCCAACTTCCTTCCCATCTATCTGCCCCACCCTCCTCTCCAACATATCATCTCCAACCCTTCCTTCATCTGCCTATCAAATTATCAGCTACCTTCCCCAACCCCATCACTTTCTCAATTATCTCTCCTTTCGCTTGGGCCACAAGCCTCATTCCTGATGAAGGGCTTACACAAGAAATGTCAATGCTCCTCTGATGCTGCCTGACCTGCTGTGCTTTTCCAGCACCACTTTCTCGACTCTGACCTCTAGCATCTGCAATCTTCACTTTCTCCCTTGCGTTAACGTATCCAGAAATTTCCCCAGCAGACATCTTATGCAGCTGCTCTGTTATTTTATCACTGTCTCCTTTATAAACAGAGTGGGACATATACAGCCCCGCAGTGCTCTGGCAATACTCCCACGTACAAGGAAAAATTTGAAAAGAAGGAATATTTATAGTCCGTCCGTCAGTAACCCTCATCCATTCCATTGAGACTGAGTAAATATTCTCTTTTATTACGATATGAAATGTTATGTAAGGAAGTGGTTAACTGAACCTGCTTGTTCGGTGACTGTGATTAATGTTCGTCTCCATAGACTCTAATTATCTCAGTGGAGAGTTTCCATCTTTTAATGATAAATGGGAATCGTTCAATATGTTTTCCCATAGTATGAGCGGGAGCATCATCGACAGCACTAACAGGGATAAGGAGATCTAGATGGACAAGGGGAGGAGAGATCATATCCTGAGAACATTAGTCTGGAATGTTCCAACAATGGACAGGGGTTTATCCGATCTTATTTCATCCCTTTCACTATATTATGATTGGCTGTCATTATCATTGCGGATCTATTTTGCTCTTCGCATTATTCAATATTTTTATTATCCTTTCCTGTCTATCGTTGGTGTCCCTGGTAAGTCTCACCGTCCAATTAAGTTCTTTTTCTCGAAACCAGTTATGACTGCGTTAATGTTCTTTCATATAGTCTTCATTTCTTGTGACTATTATTGTTCATGTTGAGACTCTGAATCCAGATATTGACTCCACAGACCACTAATAACTGCATCAGGGAACTTTTTCAATTACTTTCTCTCTCCTTGCTTCTGGCAGTGTTGACCTACTCAGTTTCAGATGTGAACCATTGTCTCACTATCCTTGATATTTATATATTGGGATCGTGGAGGTCATTCCCCTCTATTATGTTTACAAACTCCATTTCCCTCCAGGGAATCCATCCCATACCTGGCCAATATCCTTTTTTTAAATCAATTCTTGGACTTGGGGATCCCTGGCTGGCCAACATTGACAGCCCATTCCTATTTGCCCTTGAGCAGTTGGTGGTGAGCTGCCTTCTCGAATCGCTGCAATCCACTTGCTGTGGGTTGACCCATAATGCCCTTAGGGAGGGAATTCCAGGATTCCGACCCAACGACTGTGAAGGATCACCGGTATATTTCCAAGTCAGAGTGGTGAGTGTCTTGGAGGGGAACTTGCAGGTGGTGTTTGACAAAGACGACTCACAACTTTGGTGATCCTTTTGGCCATGAGCTGATTCCTGACACCATGCCGTGACCATTATTAATTTTAATTACTCACTGCTCCAGAATGTACTTCACTGACGAAACTCATCTGCTGTTTGAACCTTGAGCCGTGAAATACAGACTTAATGATGACAACAAACTGCTGCTGACACTTTCGGTTTGAAACCTGCAGAAACAAATCTGATTCGGACTCAGACAAAAATCCCATCCAACTGACGTTCCTGAACAAGCTGATCTATATCGCTATAGTGTCTGTAAATATCTTTCTTTTAATATTCTCAAACACTTAAACTCATCTGTCCATGAAACATCCCTCAGTTTTTCTGTCGATTATCCAAATCCCTGACAGTTGTTCATATTTAATCTGGTTTCCTTTCAGTGTATTTTCTCTCATGCAATGATTTTCACCTTCAACCACCCCAAATGCGCGCCCCCCACCGCCCGCATACACATGTGCGCACTCACATCGTATACTGGTCTAATGGAGATAGAAATCTTTTCCTGCTCTGTGTATTTGATATGTGTATCGTTCTCATATGATAGTAAAAGTTTCCAATATTCCCCATGCAGGGCAGATAATCCAGTTTACTGGGCACTAGCATGGTCTACACACCTGTCCGTGTTAGTCTGTCATTTTCTCCCAGTTTATGTTGCGTGAAGTGTTCTGTGAAGCCAATTTAGAATTTGATTAAACAAACCATTTCAGCTGATCTGAAAATACCTTTTTTCAATATTCTCATTGTTGTAATTTTGCTCTCTCAGAGTCAATCCTCCAGTTAGTCACATTACCCAGTCTTTTTCTCTTTATTTCCTCAACATGCTCACAGTTAATTAATTATCTGGTTCTGTCTTTAATGTGATTCGTTCTGTCCCTCTGTACCTTTTCCTGGCCTTGGTTTTTGGCTCTCTAGTATCTAGAGTGCTGACGTTGTGAAGTTCCAAAACAGTGATATCGTGTGTCTTGTGCTTTTGTCCACTTCCCAGTGTGTCCCATGTGGTGTTCCATAGACAAGGGTGTGTGTGTAGGGCTGTTGTTCACTTCCCGTGTGCCCCATGTGGTGTTCCATGTACAGGTCTGACTGTTGTTCACTTCCTGATGTGTTCTATGTGATGCTCCATGGACAGAGTTCTGTGCGCTGGACTGCTGTTCACTTCCCGATGTGTTCTATGTGATGCTCCATGGACAGAGTTCTGTGCGCTGGACTGCTGTTCACTTCCCGATGTGTTCTATGTGATGCTCCATGGACGGGGGTTTGTGTTTCGGGTTGTTCTTCACTTCCCGGTGTGTCCCATGTGATGTTCCATGGACTGGGAATGTGTGTCGTGCTGTTGTTAACTTCCCGATATGTCCCATGTGGTGTTCCATGTTCAGGAATCGGGGTGTCTGTCGGGTTGTTGATCACTTCCCGGTGTGTTCCATGTCGGGGGTGGGGATGTGTGAGTGGCTGCTGTTCACTTCTCGGTGTGTCCCGTATGGTGTTCCATGTTCCGGGGTTGGGGTGTGTATCGGGATGTCGTTCACTTCCCAGTGTGTACTGTGTGGTGCTCCATGTTGGATAGGTTTCAGATGCTTTGGCTCACGTCTTTGAAAGATGGTCTGTGTCTGTCTACTGAACATCTGACGTCTGTGTTTGTCCCTCTGAGTTGATCGTGTGTCTAGAAACATGAAGAATCCCCTTGAGCATTATTGTAAAGGGCCAGGTATCGAACATCTCTGACAATGCTGTCACTTTTTAAAAAAGGTTATTGTCTCATTTTCTTTGAAGAGAGATCTTAAATTCCGTACTGTCGACTGCAAAAAGCTGAAGTAAATAACTTAGGAGGCTTGTCGTTTTTTTTTACATTAATAATGACAACAATGGCCAGCTCTCACAGACCAGGCTTTCCAGTTTTTCTGAGCTATAACAGTCACCAGGTGCTTGCAGTCGGAGATAGGTTGGATGCTTCAGTAAATGATCCCTCACTGCTTTTCTCTCTAAAACTTGTCTATGCTGTGTCCTCCTGGATTGGAGAACTGCGTGCAAGACTGATTGACCTTGCTTGTGCCTTTTTGCCAAGGGATGAGTTTATGGGATGTTAGAACATTGGAACAGTTCTTTAGTAGACGTACTGTATCTATTATTCTGTTAAAATTCCCAGTAAAGGCATTATAAACTTCTCTTCTTTTTGTAAGCATTTTTCTTAGAGAGTTTAACTAAATTGTGTTTTGTATAAAGTTACGTGGTTTGACCAGCTGCATCACATCTGGAACACCCATTTGACAACTGCATTTACTGTAAGGTAGTGGGACGGCACAGTATCTCAGTGGTTAGCCCTGCGGACTCACAGCACCAGGGACGCGGATTCAATTTTCACGTATGACTGTGTGGAGTTTGCACATTCTAGCTGTGTCTGCATGGGTTTCCTCTGGGTGCTCTGGTTTCCTCCCACAATCCAAAGATGTGCAGGTCAGGTGAATTGGCCATGAGAAATTGTCCATAGTGTTAGGTGCATTAGTCAGTAGCAAATATGGTGTCGAGGAGTGGGGTTGGGTGGTTTGATCTTCCATGGGTCAGTGTGGACTTGTTGGGCCGTACGGTCTGTTTCCATACAGTTGGGAATCTAACCTAAGACAGGGTTGGCGTCCAGGCTACCATCTTAAAGTATTTTAAGTCAACCTGCTCTGTTCCACAGCAAACTGGGGACACTTGTCCGGTTCGAAATCGATAATCCCAAATTGGCTTCAGGATTAGAATCCCTACAGTGTGGAAGCAGGTCATTTGGCCCATCAACTCAACACCAACCCTCCGAAAAGTAAATTACCGAGAGGCATTCCCCTCTCCATTATTCTATATTTACCCCTGACGAGTGCAACTAACCTACACATCGTTGAACAGTACCGGCAATTTAACATGGCAATTTTACCGAACCTGCATTTCTTTAGGCTGGGGGAAGAAAATGGCACACCTGGAGAAAACCAATGCGGGGACGGGAAGAATATGCGCAGGGAGATTTTTGGGCTCAAAGGCAGCGTCTTTTGGGGTGGGTGTTGAATTCGGTTGGTTTGTACAGTGCTTTGTGTAGCAATGGCTATTTCTGTCTCCAAGACTTCTCTGGGTGTAGTAGAAGTGAAGTTTGAGATTTCACAAACGGCAAAGCTTTTAGAATTAGCATACAAGCTGGAGTTGGGTTTGTGTTTGTCTGTGAGAAAAGGAGAGATAATTACAGCTGTAGCTTGGCATTTAAATTTTGTTGGAAACACATGAGAATCTTGGGAAATGGCTGGAATTCATTTGCAGATGAGGCAGCTTGAACACAAAAAGAAATTGAGGCAGTTTGAAATATGATTAAAAGTAGAATTAAAAGAAAAGCAGAGGAAGAAACAAGAAAGAAAAAAAGCAAAAAGCAAGAGAGTTTCAACTTCAAATGTTCGCAATTTGAGAGGAAAGTCGACCATGCAGGGTTGAGATGAAGGGAGACGGTAGGCTGGATGAGGAAGATAGTGAGGATGTGCAACTCTATGGTAGCCAAAGTCCTGACGGGGATCTGTTTAAATACGTCCAGGCATTGTCTACATTTGATGGGAAGGATGTAGAGGTCTTTTCAATTTCATTTGAGAAAGTGGCTAAACGGATGCACTGACCAGAAACCATGTGGATATAGTTGATCCAAACAAAGCTGGTTGATATAAGGAGTGAGGTATTTGCATCCCCATCGGAGGAGGTATCTGGTCAGTATGAGGAGGTGAAGTAAGCCATCTGAAGTGTATATGAGCTTGTGCCAGAAGCCTACTGACAGTGTTTTAGAATCTATAATTACGTCCCTGGTTAAACGTAATTGAGTTGAAAGGATTAAACAAAGTAATTTTGAAAGGTGAGTCAGGGTATTATTAAACTGCGAGAGAGATTCTTACTTTGGACGAGTTCAAAAACTCACTTCCTGCAGTCGTGAGAACTCGTGTGGAAGAATAGAGAGTTGAAATGTCATGATTAGAATCTGAAAAGGTTAATGATTATCAGTTAGTGTATAAATCAATGTTTGGCATCTGGGAAGGCTTGAGAAGAATGTGCAAGTTCTTAAAATATATACCTATGTGTAAGGGTTATTGGCATACAACAGGAGTAGCAGGTAAAGGAATTACAGCATTAAGAGGTACAGAAGCATGTAAATTATTTAAGCTGAGGCATGAGGAGATATTTCATTCAGAGGACAATTGGAGAGATGAGAAGTGCTCAATAATGTAACGTGTGGTTGCAGTGTCCGATGGAACCAGCAACAGAAATATTTAACAATTGGGATGGACGCCTTGAGCTTGGTGTTGGCGTTACAACTTTTAAGGATTTACATTGCCCATAACGTATCTCAGACATATATATATATATATAGATCACAACGCCTGAACGTTTTTAGAGAAGTCTTTAGGGAGGAAACTCCCAGTCTGTTCGGATAGATTTATCATTTTTGCCATTCAAATTGGAATTTATACAAGTGACAGGACGAGAAAGCATACATGCTGACAAGTTGTCGAGACTTGGATGAAGAAAAACAGAGGCATTCTGTGGTAGAAGTAAACTGACTGAAATAGAACGGAGTTTTGAATGTTTGCATGCTTAATGTCAATGAAATATATATGTATTGTAACCTACTGAAACAGCAAGAACAGAGGGTTTAAAATGAGGCTATCTTTTTATATTGATTTTTTTTTCAAACGGGGAGTTGTGACGATACTGTCATTTTAAAAAAGGTTATTTTCTCTTTTTTTTTACGAAAATAGGTCTTAAAGGAGGAGATTCCGAATTGCTGCCTGAAAACAGCTTAAGTACATAACTGAAAAGGCATTTAGATTTTATTAAAAAGGTGGGAACAATGAAAGGGCAGCGGCCAGCTCTCACAGACCAGATATCTCGTTTTGATTTAAGCTGCAGCATTCAGAAGCTGCTTGGGGTCCCACAAGGGTTGGAAGTTTCAATACATCATACCTTGCTGCTATTCTCTCTGAAAACTCTTTTAAAGTTGCTTCCTCCTGGATTGGAGAACTGCACAAAAGATTTTGTGTCTGAATTTACCTTTTTTGCCAGGGGGTGTGTTTATGGAATATTCCTGTATTCGCTCAGTTAATTAGTAGCAGGCACCGTATCTGGTGTTTGCATAGGTGTTCCTTTAGAGAAGCTATCACAAATTGTTCTTCTCTTTGATTGTGTTTTAACTAATGCTTTTGAATGGATTGCATTTTGCATAACGTTGAGTGGGCTGACCAGTCATAACACATCTGGAACATACAGTTCACATCTACATTTAAAATAAGAAAACGTTAGGGTCGAGGCTGCCTGCCTAAAATACTTTGACAGGGTCTGGTGTGGTCTATAACACTTGTAGCTGAGGGGCTTCAACTGTCCACTGCTATTGAAAAGTTAGTGGAAGGGCTGGGGATCATTTGCTGGAGATTGTGCTGTGATTTGCCTCCGATTCAGGGAGACCTGAGGATTTGGTGACCCAATTCTGGATGGAGCATGGGGAATGTAGTTACAGCATCTGGGTGTGTAACATGAACAACAAATGGAGCAGAGACTGCAGAGAGGGGAAGCTCTTAAACCACACAGTGTATGTATGTGGGGAAAGGGATCTGCGGTGTCCACCCCGAGTTTTCCAGGAACATCTTCCCAAGCTACACTTAACCCAGGAGCAGATTGTGAGGGTTCCCTGACTGAACAAGGAGCTGGTCACAAAGCGGTGTCACCTCCTACAACACAAGCTGCAGCTTCACACCGGGGAAGAGCGATGCTGCCAGTGGCTGTTAGAGTCACTGTTTCATTCAGCTTCTATGTTCTGGAACTGTCCAGATAGGACTAGGTGACATATCAATCATCTTCCAGTATGTTGCCATCAATATCAACTTTCGGAAAAGTAGGATATATGTGGTGGATGAGCTGATGGTTTTCTCTCTCAGCAGAGAACTGCAGGGTTTATCCATGTAATCTCTGTATAGCAGGATTCCCAATGATGTACATGACTCTGTGGGCTACCCATGTTAATGAAGAGAGCTACAGGAACTGAAGGAACGCACCCCCATTAATGTTACTGTGCGCCCATGCATAGTACATCATGTTGGTGAATACCAAATGTCCTGGCAGTAGCCACCACCTCTTCATTCAGAAGCAGTCAGCCATTCCAATCGTCATTGGTCTTCATTCGGAAAGAAAGGATAGCCTCTTGGCTGAAGGCTGTCACCTTGATACACGGCTCAAAACACCCACTTCTTCACCATGCCCCACTGCCAACCAACCACATCGAAATATCCTGTGTGTACTGAGAGCTATAGGACCACTGGAAATGTCAGGGAACAGACCATCAGGCAGATGGAGTCACACGTCCCATATCTGAATGGGTTAGAGTGAATCCCCAAGAACACACTGTATGACTATGCCGTGTAATCCCTCTCCATTTCAGTAACATACTGCCTTTGAATCTTCCTGAAAATGCTGGCAGGTTATACATTCCGTTATATTCCACTTGATAAAGTATTAATCATTTACTTTACCTGTACATATCAATTTGAAGACTTTCTCCACATTCTGTTGATAACTTAATGTCTTGCTTACCTTAGTGACATCACCAAACTTAGTAGTAGTATATCTGTTCTATCGTCCTGATCATTGTCATCGATTGTAAAGAGTTGAGGACGCAGCAGTTGTCCCTGTGTGACTCCACTGGTTACGTTCTATCAAACTGATTAAGACTGATTTATCCATAGTGCCTGCTTCCTGATAGAAAACCAGTCCTTCCCCGTTCCTTTGGAGCACAGTAGAAGGGTTGAATAAGAACGAGGAACAATTCAACCCCTGAAGCCTGTTCCGCCATTAAATACAATCATGGCTGTTGTCATCGCCGGTTCAGTTCCATTTCCCTGCCTGCTCACCATATCCATTCATTTACTCAATGTCCCAGCATCCCCTGCACACTAGGGCAATAAATTACACAGATTCACAACCCATTGAGAGAAGTAATTTCTCTTCACCCCGTTTAAAATATGCTCAGCCTAATCCTAAAACTATGATCTATTGTTCTAGTTTGCCCCACGTGAGGAAATTTCCCCTCAATACCGACATTGTCAATCACCTTTAACATCCTCCAGGCCTCAATGAGGTCTCCTCTCATTCTTCTAAACCCAGAGTGCATCGGCCTGAACTGCTCAAACTTGCTTCAAATGACAAATTCATCTCTGGAATCAATCTAATGTACTTATTCTGAACTGCCTTCGTTGTAACAATATCCATCCTGCAGTCAGGACAACAAACCTGAACACAGGACGTCAGTTACCGTCTCACTAATACCTTGCAGAGTTGCAGTATTTCTTCCCTCCTTTTATACCCTATTCCTTTACAAGAAAATGCTGAAATTGCACTTGCCTTTCCAACTCCCTGCTTTACCTGCATGTGAGTTTTCTGTGGTCCGCACATGGACACCCACATGCCTCTGCACGAAAGCACTCTGACGTTTCTCTCCATTTCCATAACATGTTGAATTCCTCTGATCAAAATGTTTAATCCCATATTATCCATGTTACATTTTAGCTGCCAGATGTTGGCTCATTCATCGAAACTTTTCATGTCCATTTGTAGTTTTTTCTACATCTTCATTACATCAACCTACTTTTCCATTTGTTTTAGTATCAACTGAAAACGTGGCTGTCGTGTTTTCTCTCCTCTCATCCAAGTAATACAATGGATGGTAAATTGTCGGGTCATGTGGTCTGAGCTCTATGGAACTCCAAAAGTTGCCAAACACTAACGAAACAACTATTCCACCTCTCTCTGCATTTTATTGGCTCACCAGCCCTCTATCCAGGTGAATAACCTTCTCCCAAACCCATGTCCTCTTATTTTACAACTTAATATTTTGCGCAGTGTTTAATCAATGCCTTTTCAAAGTCCAGGTACTTTACTTTTCCAGGATTCCTATTGTCTACTTTGCTTATCACATCTTTAAAAATTCGAGCCAACAAATTCTTAAAAAAAAAAACATGCTGATTCTGATGCATTCAGGTTTTACTTTGTAAATCCCCTGTTGTTAATTAATTAATAATGAATTCTCACAATTTTCCATAATTCCCAACAGTTTGCTCACAACCTTTTACTGACAAGTGAAGCTGATTATCTTAATTCCTAACTTTTTGTAACCTCTACGTTCCTTTCTCATGTTCTTGTAAACAGGCACAACGCTTTAAAAGAACTGCTCCAATTGCTGTGTAATAGGCATGAGTGTCTGAATGGATTCACTCAGTTCCTTGTTTATACACTCAATGGGCTGAATATTCCCATGGTGTTCCTACATTATCGACTCGATGGCCGGAATGTCCTGATTTACAGATTCAAAATCTGCTTCACCTCCTCCTGATAATACGCCAGAAGTCTGAGGGATTGTGAAATCTTCCTGTTGCTTTACAGCATTTTGAGGGGCTGAATGGGTCTCCTCATATTCCTTCACAACAGGCTCGAGATACTGAACATCACCTCCTGCATTCCTGAAATGGGATCGAAGGAGTGATTTGTCTCCTCCTGTTCAGATACAACAGACACATGGGTGAATTGCCTCCACCTTTCCATAACAAGTCTCAAATAATTGTATCTCCTTCTTTATTTCTCGTGCTGAATGGCCTCCTGTTATTCTAGTGGACCAATCTCTTCCAGTTCCTGTGTTAGGGACTTGAGGAGGCTGAATGGACTGATTCTGTTGCTGCATAACAGGATGCTGGTGCCTCATGGCTTACTCTGCGTGCAGTGTTTTAGACTCGAGCGGCTGATTAGCCCGCTCCTGTAACTGTATATCAGGCTCCAGGGGCTGAATAACCTCGTCCTGTTCTGGTGTAAAAGCGTCGAAGGCCTGAATATCATTCTGCTGTTCCTGTGTTACAGGCTGGATAAGTGGAATTGGCTGTGTAATTGGCTTCTGTTGTGGACTCTTTTCAGTGTTCTATGTAAAAATAAGGTCATCTTTCATTCTTGTAAACTCTAATGCATATTGGATCATCCTGATAATCCTTTCCTTGTGTGTTAACCACTTCATTGCAGGAATCAGTTGAAGGAAGCATCTCTGATCTGCTTCCAATATAACAATATCCTTTCTTCAGTGAGGAGGCTAAATCTGTACACACTACTCCAGATGTGATCTGATTAAGATCCTGTACAGTATCTGCAACACTTTACCAACCTGCTGTAAAGTTTCCACCCAGGTTAGAGCAGTCTCACCTGTCTGGGGGAAGGCAAAGCATTGTTGAAAGATCATTGTCCCTCTCTACTCCACCAGCATAACGGGGGATCTGGTGAAAATGTCATAATAACAATTGAGAAGAATGAATAACGTGACGAGATTATCTCAACGTCCAAATAGGCTTCAACAAATATATCATCTGAATCTACCATTAATCTCTCGAGAGGCCACATCACTCAGATTCCACAGAATCTAGTAAGGTGATGCTTAGGAACAGCAAGGAGAAGAAAAGATTGATGGAAGTTATATGTCAAAGTGAAAATTGCAATACAAATGTTGGGTATGATATAAAACAGGAAATTAGATATCCAGGTTTGTGGGTACCGCAGTAATAATGAACAGTTTCAAGCTACATCTAAACTGTGGTAACCCACGTGAATAATAATACTGGAAAAATTGATTTCATTGGCGTATTTGAGATGGTTTCCTTTAACAGTATGTTGAGTACTGAGGTAGAGTGAGGCTGATTTGAAAATGATATTGTGTGATCAGAAGAGCTAACTGAAAACCCTGCTGAAAAGGAGGTTTCAGGAATAGTAGTTATAATATATTGAATTATATATGACATCTGAAAGCAAACCAGTTATTTTTGAAACTGTGGTTATAAACCTGAGTCATGCAATTCACCAAAGTATGAGGCTAAAATTAGATTCAGTGAATTGGAGAAGTACATGAAAAAGTTTTACTGGAAGACAGGCAATGGTTGTTGTTTAATAAACCCCTTAAAATGTACAATATACACATGTCCACCACAGTTCAAACAGCAAAGGGGTAAGGTGACTTAGCAGTAGTTAACGAAAGAAGTTAAAGATTGCATTAGATCAAAGGAAGCAGCTCCGGAAATTGTCAGATATTGTTGTAAGCCATGGATTCAGAGACATTTGAGGACCAATGAACTGATAATGAAATAATAAAAAAAATGCAAGCTAAAAAGACACATTAGGATGTCCAAACGCTTATCTCTATACTTGATGGGAAGGTGAAGGTCAAGCCACGTGTGGATTGGGGAATATCCACACAAGATAGTTTCTTGCAGAGAATTGGAAATTACACAGAAACTAAACAGTTAATTTCATGTCTATTTTATTAGAGGCAAGATTAACTGATGGAGAAATTCAGTTTGTGTTCTCCGGTGATTGCCAAAAATGAAATGAGATTGCAGTGAAGCTTAGAAAGCTCACACAGAGAGACGGACTGACACAGGGGCATGGAGAAGGGTTGCCAGGCAAGGTTATGGAGAATCCCAAGATGTTTTCCATGTATATCAATCGGAACAGAATAACCAGGACACAACTAGGGCCGATTAGCGACCAAGGGAGCACTCTTTGTGCAAAGCTGGAGAACATTGATCGATTGTTACATGAAAGCTCGATATCTGTTTTACTTGGAGAAGGAGGATGCAGGGACAGAATTCAAGAAGATAGATTGGGAAGCTCTTGAACAGACTGATATAAGATGGGAGCAGGGATTGGAGGCTTTGTCTGGTGTAAAATTGGACTGATTGCCAGGTCTGGATAAGTTGCATTACAGGTTGCTGTTAGAGACAAAGGAGAAAAGGCGCTGACTAAAATTTTAAGTCGAATCTGGCCACAGGGAAGTTGGAGTTGCCAGATGATTGGAAAACAACGAATATGATCCCACTTTACAGGAATGATGGTGAAAATAGACTGACTGTTAACCAGTCAGTTTAAGATCCGTGTTAGGGCAAGTGCTGGAGAAAATAAGAAAGGAGAAAATTTATCTCTATTTGCAGAGGCAAGGTTTGACCAGAGGGAGTCAGCATGACGTCATAGGAGGGAAGTCATACCAAGTGAGTGTTATTGTCTGTTTTCTAGCAAGTTGTTCTTGTGGTTTTTCAGCAAGACCTTTGACAGAGCCCCATATGTGAAACTGATAAAATAGAAGTCATGATATCAAGGATAACTTAGTGAGTTACATCAAAAATTATCTTATTCGCAGGAGACAGAGGGTAGTGGAGGAAGACTGTTTGTGTGACTGGAGACCAGTGTCCCCTATGTACAACAGGGATCAATGTAGTGTATCTTACTATTTGTGGTATTCATAAATGTGAATGTGTTAGCTGGGGTGGGGTGTGTGTGTGAGGGAGTGTGCTAATTAAGTTTGTATTTGACACAAATTTTGGCCGGGTGGTTGGCATTGGGGAGGAAGGCCTTATGTTACTGGAAGATACAGATGGAATAGTCAGATAATCAGATGGAATGAAACCCAGATAAACATGTGGTAATGCACTTTGGAAGAAGGAACCAAACATGGGGGTATACAATGAATGGCAGCACACTAAGAAGCTGAGAGGGTGTTCCTCCACAGACCCCTGAGTGTGACGGCACATGGTAATAGGTTAGGAAAAAAATGAGGACTGCAGATGTTTGAGATCAAAATTAAGAAGTGTAGTTCTTGTAAAACACAGTCGGTCAAGCAGCATGCAAGGAGCAGGAGAGTCGATGTTTCGATCATAAGCTTTTTTATCAGGATTTGGTGGCCACATTCCTGATGAAAAGCATATTCTCAAAAAGTCGACTTTCCTGCGTCTCGGATGCTGGCTGATCTGCTGTGCTTTTCCAGCAATATACTTTTTGACTGAGGTTAATACGTTAGTTAATAAGGCAGAGGGAACCGTAGGCAGAGCCTTCATTCACCGATGTATAGATTGTAAAAGCTTTACAAATCTATGGTTAGGCCATGTTGGAACACTGTGCTTAGTTCTGGGAGCCATATTGCAGGAAGGATGTGATTGTAGTGGAGGGGTGGAGAGGAGATTCACCGTGATGCCCCCTGGGATGGAGCATATCAACTATGGAGAGAAGCAGGATAAGCTCGGGTTGTTTAGTTTGGAGCAGAGAAGGCTGAGGGAGAGGTGATTCACAAGGATAAGATTGCGAGGGGGATTTCCAGAAAGATTGTTGCTGAAGTCCCAAACAGAGTGTGCAAAATCATATTCCTTTGGGATTGTGGCAAATATTTGGACATGGTTACAGAATGGGAGGAAAGAGTGAGTAAAAGTTTTTGATTTTGATTTTATGACCAGATTTTGAAGGATAAATACTATAAAATACAGTGAAATGCTTTCACTTGTTACCACAAAATGGTGCCATTTTGAATAATTGAAGACAATGGAATAAACAGAGGATACACCCTGAAGAGAGTTTATGGGTTGTGAGACAGCTCCTCATCATCGACCACCTCTGTAACTCAACTCCTTCATGACAGCTTCAACCCCATATACACCAGACCACAGCAACATCGAAGTTTCCAATCCTCAGGCACCATCTTTGCCACTGGGCAGATACTCCTCAATCACTAGCTCATTGTCTCCTCTGCCAGGCCATTCCAATGTCAGAGACATGTCTCTTACTGCTGGGCCCATCTCATCGATGTTACATCATGGCCTTCCACTATCCTCTTCTCCACAACCAGTGCAGGACCAAATCAACAACACGTCTCCAATCTTCAGGCATCACCTTATGCTTCTGGGCCCTATCTCACTCACGTTGACTCTGCTGATGTTGCAGCTGCCAATACCAGGTCATGTGCTTACTCCGGAAAAGTAAGGACTCACTGTCCTCCGCATTGGCCTTAGCCTGAGGTCCAAACCCCGATTCTGGCTTTAGGTGAGTAAATTAGAAAAAGAAAAGTGGAGGAGAAAATAAGAAAAAGAAAGCAGGCCAGCAAATGAGCACTTGGATCGGAAAAACAGGAATAAATGGATCCTTTAATTGGAGATGAAAGCTCGTGGAGTATCTCAGTATTATGACCTTGGGTCCCAGTTATTCGCAACATCTCAAACATTTGGTTGACGGAATCAATCACAATATATCTCAGTCTGCTGTAGGAGAAATGCATTGAGGAGATTCTCGGCCATGACACGAACGTAGGAGGGTCACTGTGTTGAATGACCTACTCCTTTTCCGAAGTTTCTATGTAATCTGTGGATAAGCACTGTCAATGTTGTCACAAGCTCTCAGATGTTAGGAAGGAGGTCTCTGCATGTTGACAGGCCTGTGTTTCGCTTTTCTAATGCAGAAGCTGATGCCGGATGTTCTGACCAGTTTTATCCTTTAAGACGTCGGAGCAGTCTGATACAATTGAGTGTCATGTTTGGACATTTCAGAGACCATTGAAGAGTTTATCACATGTCAGTGTGTCTGGATTCACTTTTAGGCCAGACCAGGAAAACACGGGAGATTCACTTCCTGAAAGTACATTGGGGAAGCAAATTGGTGTTTATAATTGACATTGGCTTCAAGTTCATTATTACTGACTCAAGATTTTAGATCTCTATATTTTATTAATTGCTATTAACTTCCACCAGCTGCCAGAGCATTAGCCTGGTCTGGATTAGAAATCCAATGACATTTCCATCTCCATATAGTAACCTATCGCAAACCACACTGAGCAGTTTGTTTCTGCGCTGCTTGACAACTCTGTCAAAAAGAACTCCCAACAATTTGACTGTCATTATGGAATTGAGGGGGTGATGCTGGTCATACTGTAATTATTCTCCTCTTAAGGGACTTGTCATAGTTGAGTAATTTTCCACATTGCCATATAGATGTCAGAGTTGGAACTGGAATGAAACAATTTTCCCCAGGAACACGGCTTGTTGTACATTGCCTTTGTCATATCTACTGTGTTCATATGTTTCTTCATGTCACATAGAGCGAATCAGATTGTTTGAAAACTGCCATCTGTAATTCTGTGGGCATCCCGACGAGGTGAGGTAGATCATTGACTCAAAACTTCTGGCTGAGTATGTCACAGATAATTACATGCTTGTCTTTTGCACTGATGTGCAGAGCTGCTCCATTATTAAGGAGGAGGACATGTGTTGGGTCCTCTCCTTATTTGAGTTGTTTAATCCATTAACGACTGGATGTGGCAGGACTGTAGAACTTCGAACTGATCTGTTGGTCTTGCAATCAGTCCGCCCTCCCTATCAGACGGTAGTTATGCTGTTTGGAATGTAAACAGTCAAGTGTGGTTTGCCATCAGTTTTAGGTGCACATATTTCTGCCCCTGGCATGTTCACCACACTCGTCGCTGAAACATAGCTTCACTTATTGGTAATGGTAGACTGAGGGATAATCCAAGGCAAAAAGTTACAGATTATGGTTGAATATAATTTTGCTTCTGTTGCTCTTGTGGTCTACAGCATCACATGGAACACGCAGTTTGAGCTGCAATATCTCCAATACAGTTCTGCCCCCAGTTCACACCAAGTCCCACTCAGCCAACAGCCATGTACTCCGTGGCCTACTCTGGTTTCTGATGTGGCACACTTCCAATTTTATATTCTCATTCTACTGAGGGTCTTTCCATGGTGTCACACTTACAATTTGTCTCATTGCCCAACACCCTTTAACATAATCATCTGAATCCTTTCCCTTCCAGTATGTGCTACCTTCTGTGTTTAGAGTGAATGCGTGTCCCTCTGTTTCTCTCCCTGAATAACAGTAAGAACTCTGTAGTTTCAGGAATGCCAGCTTTACGTCATTTCAGAGACACGGAAATTGGGTACCTTGTGTTATCTTTCACTTCCCGGTATATGCGCTCCAGGTTGAACAAGGCGTTTGAGCCATGTTGACACTTGTCTTTGAATGGTAGTGAAAAGCAGAAATTGCTATAGAAATTAAGCAGGTCTGGCAGCATCCGTGGAGTGAAAGCAGACTTAATCGTTTGGGTGCACTGACCATTCTCCAAGGCTCACAGTTTTTTTTTGTTCTCGTTTCAGATTTCAAGTATCCAGAGTTATTTGTTTAATTGAAAATGTGCTTTTTTTCATTTCTGGTGAAACACAACAGATCTGGCAGCATCTGCGAGACAGAGAAACACAGTTAGCATTTCAAGTCCAGTGTGACTCCTCTTCAGAACAGAAAAGGATTGGAAAATTAGCTTTTAACTCCCTTGACCGAGGTAGAGGAGGGGTGACAGGAAACAAGATGGTGTGGAGGAGTAATGCCACTGACAAATTGACTTTTATTTCTGGTAAAAGGGAATCAAATGTAAAATGAGTATTAATTAGTTTGTGAAGGGGGGGGAAAGAGTTCCTTAATTAAGTGCAAGGCAAACGATTCACAAACAGGGCAAGTTCATTGGGAGACCAGGAGGAAGATTGTGTGAAGAATGGAGAACAGCCAGAATGCGGTCAGTCTGTGGAAGTATGGAATTGAATAAAGACTCCTTCAGGATAGAACGTACCAAGGTCTAAAGTGAAGTGTTACTCGAGGTTGAGTTGTGCTTCACTGGTGCATTACAGCAGCCCCGGACTGAAATGTTAGCATGACAGCAAGGTACGTTATTGAAATGGGGAGCAATGAGAAGGTCAGGGTTATTCCCACAGACAGAGTGGAGTGTTCCTCAAAATAGCTTCTGTTTGGTCTCCCCAATGTAAAGGAGACTGCATTGTGAGCAGCAATGACGAATCTGGATTGAAAGAGTGCAAATGAAATGCTGCTTCATCTGGAAGGTGTGTATTGGGTTGTTATGAAATAACGAATGTATCCACGATCTTTTCAAATGTCCAAATTTATTTCTTCTTATATGTGGACCACCTGGTTCCACAGCTTGGAGAGAGGAAGTACTACAGGTGCGGGAGGCCAAAGTTAATAAACTTGGAGCTGGATAAACACAACAGACCAGACAGAATCAGAGGAGCAGCAAAGGCACTATTTTGATCTTGGATCAATTGGTCAGGATTGATGAGGAGGAGGGGAGCCCAGAAATGGAGTGATGGGATATGAAAGGGTGGCGGGTAGGTATGGTGGTGGTAGGCACATGCAGGTATGAGGTTACTGTGATTGGTCAGTGGGAAGGATGGAGCAGATACAGGTGTGTCTGGTCAGGGAAAAGAGACATGGGAGAAGGCTGTGGGTGGACGGCTTTTGAAGCGGCGTCATCAATATTGAGGCTTTGGGCTATCAGCTTCAAAGGTGAATTCTCAGGTAGTGTTCCTCTGACAGTGGACAGGCTAAGGATGGGCATGTCGCCGGGCGAGTGGGAGTAGAAATTAAAATGAATGGTAACTGGAAAGTCGGGTTGTTTGTTTCGTGCAGAGCACTAATGCTCCACACAGAGACTGATCCTGGCCCACCGAGCTCGCCTCCAACTCCCATCGTGGTCTCCTCTATGTTGTGGAGATGAAAGGGAGACTCAGTGAAATATTCATGGAGCATCTGCTCTCTGCACGCTTTAAGAAACCCAGCATTCCAGTTGCCATCCATTTCAATCACTCCCCTCCCCGTGCTCATCCAGCAACAGGTCCATCTTTGGCCTCCTCCACTTTCAGAGTAAAGCCAAACAGAAACTGGGGAACACAACTTGATATTTCAGCTGGAGACCTTACAGCTCAGTGGTCTCAATATTGATTTCACTGGCTTCAAAGTCTCTCTATCCACAGCCTTACCCCATGTCTCCTTCCCTGACCTGACCAAAGTTGTCCACCTTCCCATCCTGTTGCCCACTTCCCACCGACCAATCACAATAATTCCCTGCCTGCATCCCCCTATCGCCATTCCACCTACCCTTCCACTAGCCCCACGCCCCTCCCTCTATTTACTTCGCGGTTCCCCTTCACTCACCCCAATGCTGATGAAGTCTTTCAGCCTGAAACGTTGACTTTCCTCTTCCTCGGATACTGTCTCACTTGCTGTGCTTTTTCAGCTTCATATGTATTGGCTACACTGTTGCACGTTGAGACCTTATCAGCAACAAATTTTATTGTGCTTTTCATGCATTCCTTGTTGTCTGTTTACTGACAAGTTTATCTCAACATCTCACTGCAGGATCTAGGAAACAGTCTTTTTGTCACTAATTCTCCTGTCTGCTTCGAACCGATTTCCTTTGTTTTAAACATACTTTCATCTTTGATGTTCACAATGGCATTTTAAACGTAACTCTTGTTATGCTGTAGCTTAATCACACCATTTCCAATATACTTCACAACTTCCTTGTTCTTATATTCCACACATCTATTCATAAGCCCAAAGATCCAATAAGTCCTTCTATAATTTCCTGTCTTCTGTGTCCCTCTCTCGTTAAACGGGGAGGTTACATTTACCAGTCCTCCCTCACTCCAAAGTTTCCTGAAAGATCACCAGCAATGCCTCCACAATTACTTTCGATATCTCTTTAGAACTATGAGCTGTTGTCCAACTGGTCTCGCCGATTCATTCAACTTCACCTTCCCCAGCACCTCCTCCTTACTGAGGTCAGTATACTCACCTCTATACCCTGACTGTCTTGAAGTTCAAGCATTTTGCTGGTGTCTTCCACCGTGAAGACTGATGTAAAGTATCTATTCAATTCCTCTGCCATTCCATTGCTTCCCATAACTACTCAAGCCTCATTTTCCAACAGTCCTTTGTTTTTTTACTCCCTGTCTTCCTTGTTATCTATCTAATAATCGCTTTCATTATCCTTTTACATGATTAAGAACCGTAATATTATATTTCACCCTCTCCTCCCATTTGCTGTTATTAGTTATCCGTGTTGGAATTTGTAGACTTCGTAATCCCTTGGATTCCCAATAATTTTCACAACGTTGTGTGTATTTTCTTTTGTTTTATTATTTCCCTGAGTTTGTTATCACTCACGGCTGACTTGTCTTCTGCTGAATATTGTTCTTCTTACTTGGGATGAGTTTCTGATGTGGTGCTGAATTATCTCCAGATACCTCTGCCATTGCTGATTCACCACCTTCCCGTGCTCAGCTTCTCTTCCAACTAACTCTGGCCAACTGCTCCCTCATGTCTTGTAGTTACATTACTCACTTATAAGACATCACATTCAAAAGTGAGCAAAAGATGTAAACAGGAGGAGGGAAGTCTGAGGCATGGGACAGAGAGAGAGATTGAACGATTTATTAATTAGATTAAAAAAGAAATCGAGAGACAGAGAGAGAGAGAGAGAGAATATAGACATGGAGATATAAAAATAGAGAAGTCTACATGACTGATAGATGTAGGTGTTCTTCTGTATTTGGTTTCATAAGTCCTGTGTGTTGTGGTCCTTTGTACAGTGTATGTGCAACAGATTAATATGTTGAAATGTGGGTCTGATGCCAGAACTTTTATCTCCAGCAATATGACAGGCAACAGCTGTTTACAGAACCCAGCAGGCCAATGTATATGTTTCCCAATTAAATGAAATATATTGGAACACAAGAAGCAGAAATTTATAACATACATCCTGATAAGAATTAGAGATTAGGTCTGGGAATGCAAGGAGGAGGCAGGAGGCAGAGTGTACATTGAAAGAAGGAGAACATAACACCTCAGCTGAAGACTAAATAACATGTTAATGTTTTATAAATTTTGTACATCACTTGCATCATTTTTGTTAAATATATCTTTCTTGTTCATTCTGAATATGGTGCACACATATGAACAGTCTTATGAATCTGCACACACGCATGCACGCACACATATCCACACCCACCCACAGACACACTCACTCACACACACACAGACACACGCACAGACACATACACTGATCAATCATTGTTCCGCCATTTCATTTCAAATTATCCTGTTTTATTTACATTGTCACTTGCAATTCCTTCTTCCGAATATATTCTGTTTCTTTCTCTACATTTGATTTTATTCTGTCTATCAAGAAGACATTGGGGACTGGGGGGATGTAGCTTTTCTCCTCGTCAGTCTCCGCAGTCACTGCCTTCTATTCCTTTCTGTTTCTTAGCCCATTAAAAATACATACTGTGTCTGACCCTTGAATCCCGATAAACAGGTCACTGTTTTTATAGATTACATACAGCATGGAAACAGGCCCTTCGGCCCAACAAGTCCACATCGACCGTCCGAAGAGTAACCCACGCAGACCCATTTCCCTACCTTCTATTCACCCCTGACACTATGGGCAATTTAGTATGGCCAATTCACCTAACCTGCCTATCTTAGGACTGTGGGAGGAAATCGTAGCACCCGGAGAAAACCCACACAGACACGGGGACAATGTGCAAACGCCACACAGATAGTTGCCTAATGCTGTTCAGTAAACAAAACACGTACTTTTGTGCTAAGGCTACAACAAATATAAAAAAAAGGCATACAAACTGTGCAATAAGATGTTTCCACCTTTGCAAGCAAATTATTGAATTACATTGTGTAAACGATAATTAACTGATAAAAGTTATGAGAATATAATCCAGCTAAATACGTAGCACAGCGAGAGAATAACAAGCGATTACATTTAAACTTGAGGGTTATGGACTAACATTTATTATGTCCAGAAAAAAGATGTTGATTTTATGAGAAATTGCATTTTCCCCATGATATGTAATTCCCAATAGTTCACATTTCAGTGTGGAGACCCCATGCTGGTTGAGAGGGATCTCCAGGCTCTGAATGAATTCTCACCGTCTCAATGTGCAGTTGATGTGTGTCTCTGCACTGTTCATAAATCTATCAGCAGCCTTAATGCCTTACTCCTGAAATAGTTCATCATTCCCACCAGCTTCTGCCCTCTATAGGAGTACAATAATGTCTTCTCGGAGATAGAAGACATTTCCTTGAGACTTGACACAAACCATTCACTTTTCCCTCTCACGTTCAGCAAATCAAGTTAAAGTGACACATATGTACCACGAGCAAAGGAACCAGGAGGAACAACATAGAGCAGTCTATCTGTGTAGACTCTGATTCACTCTTTGTCATGTTGGGGCATCAAAGACATCTTCCTATTTCTGTACACGTGGTTCGATAGGCTGAATGGCCAACTCCTGGTCATCTGGAAGCAGCTCAAGGACCTGACTTGGCGACTCCGGTTCCTGTTTAACATCTCGATGTGCTCACTACATTCCTTCCCTCCTTAGGTAATAGACAGGAGGGTCTGAATGGGCTATCCCTATTCTTATCCAATAGTTTCAATGGATTGAATAGCGTCCTTGTATTCTGTTGAAACCACGTTTCTGGCAGAAGTTGATGCTCAGAAACGGCGATTCTCCTGCCCCTCGGATGCTGCCTGACCTGCTGTGCTTTTACAGCGCTACACTCTCGAGTCTTCAGTCAGTGAATGTTCTCTTCTGTTTCTCTGCACCAGGTTATCGGAATAAATGAACTCCAAATGCTCCTGTCTTGCAGTTTTGAAGAACTGAATGGAACATAGGAACGTAGGACTGAGAAGTAGGAGTGTGTCATTAGACACTTTAAGCCCTCTCAACTAGGCAGTAAGGTCGTGGCTGATCTGGATGTGTCCTCAACCCCACTTCCATATCTGTAGTTCATTGTCCTTTACTCTCCAATATCTAAATGCTTTGACTAAATGCAAACACACAGGCACCACAAACTTCTGGGAAAGAGCATTCCCACTCAAACAACATATTGTGAAATTCTCCTCATCCATGTTCTGACAGGGGTTGGACGGACCACTCTTTCATTTTCTCGTCCCGTTCCTCCATTGATCATGATAAATTTTAAATGTAACCCGGTTGGTGATATGACCAATGATATAGGTCTCAGATTAGGTCAGCTTCTTTGCTGGGGACAAGTCAGTTCGATATTTTACATTTGCAAAACTAATTCACCAAAGCAAAGTTACTCAAAGCTAAGATGGAAAAGTAAATGGCAAACAGTTTGGACAAATATATACATTAATCTTTGAACGCATACTGAGATGCAGTCTGTGCATACACACAGAAGCACACATTAAGACATACACAGTGTCTCATACACGCAAGTGCACACAGACACACACATACACATGCCGAAATACAAGCAGGAAAAAAAAGCTGCAAAGTATCAGCTTGAAAGAGCTTCGTCCAAGCAATAGTTAAACTCAAGACAAAAGTAATATAATTAAATGTTATACTGCTTCTGAGATTGCTCTGCTCACACAAGCATGATTTATTCCTGGAACGGTCGGATTTGGCTGAATTACCTTTGATTTTAGGCAGTAGGGAGATGCCAATGATTCCTCAACAGTAATCCTACATGAATGATAAAGATGACTGAACAGTTTTCACCTCTCATACTTTGCTGCGAGAAGGAACAAGGAAAGAAAGGGAGCAATAAGCAGTGGCTTCTCCAGCATGTTGCATTTTTTCCATCTCTGAGCAGAAATATACAATAATGTTATCTGAAGATCAAACTGAACCACGTGAGGCCTCCTTGAACATTCTCGGAACTGTATGACTCTGTCCCTGTTCTCTGCTTCGTGTAGGAGTTTTAATGAAGATGCATTTGTATGTGACCTCATATTTTTGTCCAATAAAAACATGTCTTCATAGTATTTGTTTTCTTATGTTTTGAAAAGACTATATAACATATACATGTTGTTTTCTTAAATTTGAATCCTCAGTTCTAGACTCCCATACCAGAGAAAATGTCCATAGGCTATGCACCAGATACACTCTCCTCAATATCTTATATGGTTCAATACGAACGCCTCTAGTCCTCAATCCTGAAGTGTTCTCGCCTTATAGAGCTTTATAACATCATGAGGAGCAAGGAAATGGTGAAGATCCAAGAACATTTTCCTAGCTTAGAGCAGTCCAAAACTAGAGCACATCGATTGAAGGTGAGGGGAGAAAGATTTAAAAGGGACAAAAGTGGTAACTTTTCACAGAGTTTATAGAATGAATTGCCAGAGGAAATGTTGGAGGCTGGGACAGCTACAGTATTTAAAGCCATTTCAATGAAGCTATTTGAGCGAACACGAAGGTTTTATGGGATATGTGCCAAGTGCTGGCAAATGGAACGTGATTAATTTAGGATATCTGGTCAGCATAGACATGGTACACCGAAGGGTCTGTTTCCGTGCTGTATGACAGAATAAGACCTTCTTTCCAAGAGCAAGTACAGTGAAACATCTTCGCAAAGCTTCTAAAGCTACTGAGTTTATTTATTTTTCAGTTTATGGAATCATCACAGCCCACAATACATCAGATGCTGACTCAGAAATCCCCTGTACAGATGCAGTAAAACATCCTGATAGCCTTTTCATGAAGTAATCATTCCATATACTATCCTAATTACTTGCTGCATCTGCATACTAACCTCGTGTGATGTATGTACCAGGGTGAACAAATGCCTTTGTACAACTGAGTTTTGTGATCTCTCTTCTTTTAATTAGTTTACTGTTGTTTTACCCTTCTGCCACAGCACAAACTTCGGTAGCCCATGTTATCCTGTTTCTGCTGAAGGTTTGCACACCAACCTTCCCTGTCTATATCACATTACAGACTCTCTACCTCCACTTGACATCTTATTGAACCTTCGTAGTTGAGCCAATTGAGTCCCATCCAATCAGTCCCCACACCCAAATCATTGACAGCTTCTGAATAGCTTTTGATGTTGCACTGATCTCTGAGGCACTTCAACAAGTTAAAGATTTCCAACCCGAAAACTCACATTTCTCCTGACTATCTATTTCCTGATAGTTACCCAGGACTCCCCTGTTCCTGTGTAGCAACCTAGAAAGTAGGTGCGACCTCCTCTTGTGCTGCGTAATGCACTCAAATGACTGAAGAGCTTCATCCTATTCCTTTGTAAATCGTTAGAGGGGCAGAAAGGTCTCCTCATGTCACATTGAATCGATCCTGAATGGCTGAATGTGATCTTCCTCACCTCCTGTAACAACATCGCGGGGTTGAGTGAGTGAACAACACATGAAGCAAGAGCAGCAGGTGGCCATTCAGCCCCTCGAGCCTGCTGCACAATTCAGAATGGACATTGTCGATGTGATTGTAACTAAGCATCCCTTTCCTGTCTGTTCTCAGCAAACATTGATTCTCTTGTTCAACAACGATCTATTTAACTCATCCTTGAGTATTTTCATGAACCCAGTCTTCACTGCTCCTTGGGCATGAGAAGAACACAGATCGCATCATCCTAAAGAGAAAGGAACATCGCTTTCCCAGTCTGAAATAGGAATGCTCTTATTATCAAAATAAGTTCCCCTCAAACCAATCATCATCCTTTTGACACAACAGTTACGAACAAATATAGACCATCTCCCCCACCCCCCTCAAACCTCGTCACATTTCCATTAACCCTCGACAATCAAATACTGACCAGGTTAACCTCTACTGAAGTTAAAGGAATTCCAGGTACAATATTTTCACAGGAGTTCAAGAAATTAGAACAACGAACATCGAACATTACAGGACAGTAAGAGCCCTTCAGCCCTCAATGGTGTGCCGATCTTTTATCCTACTCTAAGATTAAACTAAATTGCAGAGCCTTCATCCTATTATCATCTATGTGCTTATCCAAGAGTTACTTGAATATCCCTAATGTAGCTGATTCTACTACCACTGCTGGCAGTGCATTCCATGCACCTATCACTACCTTTGTAAACAACCTGCCTCTGACATCTCCCCCGAACCTTCCTCCAATCACATTAAAATTATGTTTTCCTCGTGTTAACCATTTTCACCCTATGAAAAAGACTCTACTTATTTATTCTATCGGTGCCTCTCATCATCTTGCGCACCTCTGTCAAGTCACTGTTCATTCCTCTTTACTCTAATGAGAAAATTTAAAGCTCCCTCAAACCTTCTTCATAAGACATACCCTACAGGCCAGGTAACGTGCTGGTAACTCCCATCTTTACCCTCTCTAAAGCCTCCACATCCTTCTTTAATGGGGCGAACAGAACTCCATACAACATTCCAAGTGTGGTCTAATCAGGCCTCATGGAGCTGCAGCATAACCTCGCAGTTCTTAAATCAATTCCCCAGCTTATGAAAGCCAACACATCATACACATTCTTAACAGCCCTATCACCTTGAAGGCTTTGGCAACTTCGAGGAATCTATAGACATGGACCCCAATATCCCTTTGTTCCTCCACACTGCCAAGAATCCTACCTTAAACTCTGTAATCTGCATTCAAATTCAACCTTTGAAAGCGACTTTCTCCTGAAAATGGGAAAATGGAACAGAATCAGGCCACTTAGCCCATTGGATCTGCTGTGCCATTTGATTACAGCTGAAATGTTTCTCACCTACATTCTACTACCTTCGCCAAATAATAATTGATACCCAAATTAATGAAAAGCTTATTCAACTTATCTTAAAGAAACTGTGCAGGAGTGCGTGTGTTTGTTTTTGTGTGTCCATATCAGCATGTATGTGTGTTGTGTGTTTAACCTGCCTGTGTATGTTTGTGTGTATCTCCGTGAGACGAGGTCTTGCCATTTTTTGGGGTAAATCCATTGAAATTGAGATCAACTGTTCACCACCCCCCACACCGCTACGCCTGACCCTGATAAGTTTACAGTTATACAATGCCACCCTCTGCTCGCCTCCCCATGCCTTTGCACTAGTGTCAGATTTTTGTTTCTTTCAGAGGACATCAAATACTGTCAATCTCTCACATTGCACGGCTGTTTGGTTTTTCAAATAACATCTTTGGAAGCACATAGCAGTTTCGTCTGATACCTAGCGATATCGTTCCTGAGATATTATCACCACCACTGTCAGTTTCAGGACTTTTGAATCTTTTCTCATTATAATTTGTAGGTGTATATGGGAAAACATTTCAAGATAATGAACGTGCAATATATTCTCTGCATCGACTTACAAATGGTTCCGTCAACCTTGCTTGGATGCATTTGCGGTGGATATACTCTTTAATTTGTGCACTCTGTGTCATGAATAATCTTCAAAGACAAACCACTTCCACACTGCAGAGCGACCATAGACATAACTTTACATGGACATTCTCCACTCTAAGGGTCCTCAGTACGATTACAATCCTCCATATACCAAACTGTGGGTGTGTGAGTGTGCAGATGGTTCTGTCAGTTTGGATGTCGCTATGAGCTGCGTCCCTCCCCCTCCCTCCAAGACTGAATCCCAAATGGTTGACACCCTGCAGTGTTGTCAACGCAGAGGTGTGTGAAGTCCAGCAGAGGGGGACATTGCATCACTATAAACACCAGAGAGGCTGACAGATCCGCTGTGCACATGGACGCACAGATACACACAGAGACGAATACAGGCACGCAGACAAAACGGAGCAATGAAAACAGACAAGCAAATACACAAAGAGACAACTACAGAGACACAGAGATGAATACAGATGCACAGGCGCACAGAGGGACGAATACAGACGTGCAGCGACACGCAGAAACAAATACAGGCACACAGATATACTCAGAGACAAATAAAGGCAGGCAGATACACAACAGAGATGAATACAGGTACGCAGATACACACAGAGACAAATATAGACACGCAGATACACAAAAAGACGAATGGAATCACACAGATGCCCACAGGGATGAATACAGACACAAGGATACAAACAGAGATGAACACAGACTCAAAGGTGCACACAGAGACAAACACAGGCGCGCAGATACACACAGAGCCGAATACAGACACACACATACTCACAGATGAATTCAGGCATGCAGATAGACATACAGACGAACACATACATTCAGACACAGATATGCATACAGGCATGCAGATAGACATAGAGACGAATACAGGCACGCAGATACAGATATGAATGCAGACACGCAGATGCACACAGAGACGGATGCAGATATGCAGATACACACAGAGACACACAGGTAGACAGAGAGACGAATAGAGACCCACAGATACGCACAAGATGAATACAGACAAGCAGGTACACACAGAGACAATACAAAACGCAGATACACACAGAGACACGCAGATACACACAGAGACGAATAGAGTCTCACAGTTGCCCGCAGAGATGAATAAGGACACACAGATACACAGAGAGATGCAAACAGACGCGCTGATACACACAGAGATACACGGAGACAAATAGAGACACACAGATACACACAGAGATGGATACAGACACACAGATACGCACGAAAGTGAATACAGACAGTCAAATACACACAGAGACGAATACAGACATGCAGATCCACACAGACACAAATACAGGCACGCAGTTAGGCACAGAGAGAAATAAAGACATTCCAATACACACAGCGATGAATGCAGAAACGCAGATACACACAGAGACAAAATCAGACATGCAGAGACACACACAGATGAATATAGATACACAGACACACACGGAGACTGATGCAGTAGCACATATACTAATACAGGCACACAAAGACAAATACTGATACACAGATGCACATGCACACACAGACGCACTACACTCACTGACGTTTATATAGTCATCGGGAATCTGCCACTGTTTATTTTACACGTGGTAGCTTTCTCAATATTTCACTCGCTCTGTGTGGCTTGTGTCAATCTTTCTGCCGTTCCATAGGTAATTCTCTGCATCCTCTCTATAGCTTCCACCTCTTTCCTTTAATGAGGTGACCACAACATGGCATTACAGGTGTAGTGTTATGACACGGCGATGAACCTTTCTGCTAATGAAACCAAACACGCAGAAAAGCTCACCTCGCTCATAATCTGTTAAAGTCGATTGACAGAGAGCTCGCAAATTCCAATACTTAATAGAAAATAATATCAAGGCATTCCTTAATTCTAAAAGTGAACATTGAACAACAGTTATTCCCACTCTAAGCTTCGCTTTCTCTGAACTGTTTGTTAACTTCTTCCATCTTGAACAATATACTCTTCCAATTAAAGAAAGACTGTGCTAAAATTACATAAACCAGAGAGTGGCTGCAGTCTCCAATGTCCTCCTTCTTTCCACTGAATATCTCCTTGGGTCATGTTCTGTCTTTTAATGCAAGAGTTTTTCGTCCAAAACCATTATCTTGCACAGAGAATGTTGTTCATGGCAGACTCTCACGATGGTAGTTTACTCTCTGTCTAGCTTTCAAAATGCGTGCCTCTTTACTCCGTCAACATCAGCCAATCTCTGGTTTGATAATGACAAAACACTAAATTTAAAATCGATTGGGTTTAGTATAATGGTACATAATTTCAACTTGATTGTTTAAATTCGAATAGGTTTCAAAAGAGTAACCAAAGCTCAAAATATCTGTTTCACAGCCAAATGTTACATGGTTTCAATTGTCCAGTACACTCTGAAAATATTAACTAGTCATATGACAAGTACTTGCAAGCTCCCAATGCAGAACAGCATTCAACTTCATCACAGTGGGTTAAACGGTGGGATTATAGAGCTGCAGCAAAACCTCACAGCTCTGAAACTGATCTCCCCAGCTGTGAAAGCCAACACATCATACGCCTTCTAAACAACAGCATCAGCCTGGATGGCAAATTTGAGAATCTTTCGACATGGACAACAAGATCCCGCAGTTCCAGATTGATCTCGATGTGTCACTCATCTGCTCAGTTCTGTCAATGTCCTGTTGCAACCTGTAACAGCCCTCCATATTAACCACCAACTCCACCAAAGTTCGTGCCATTGGCGAACCTATGAACCCACCCTTCCAATTCGTCATCCAATTCTCTTGTAAAAAAAAAGAAACACAAAGAGCAGGGGTGCTAGAACAGATCATCAAGCTGGTCACCAAGCTCCAGGCTGCACCTGTTCCATCTACCACCACCTTCTGTATTCTGTATCCAGACAGCCAGATCTCCCTTTAAGACATGCCTCCTTATTTTTTGAATGAGCTTACCATGGATAACTTTTTCAAACGACTTGTTAAATCCATATATGTGCTGCTCTAATTCATCAACATGTTTTGTCACATCCTTAAGGAATTCAATAAGATCTATGAGGCATGACCTGCTACTCACAAAAGCCATGTTGACTGTCTCTAATCATTTATAATTTCCCAAGTAATCATAAATACTGTCTCTCAAATCCTTTCCAATACTTTGCCCGTCACTGGTGTAAGACTGGTTGGCCAATAATTCCCAGGATTATCCCTATTCCCTTTCTTGAACCAGTGAATATTTTTTTCCAGCCTCCTGCCATCTGGCACGACTCCAGTAGGCAGTGAGGATGCAAAGATCATCGTAAAATGCGCAGCAATCTCTTCTCACTTCCTATAGTCTCCTAGGGCATATCCTGTTTGGCCAAATAAACTTATCTATCCATGTGTTTCTCAATTTTTTCAGCACATCCTCCTGTTCTAGCATATCCGCCTGTTTTATGCTGTCCTCAGAAACAGCAAGGTCCCTCTCATGAGTGAATACTGAGGCAAAACATTCATCAAGAACCTCCCCTACTTCCTCCAACTCCTGGCGCAAGTTCCCTCTCCTATCCCTGATCAGCCCTACCCTCACTCTGGCCATCCTCTTGTTCTTCACATAAGTGTAGAACTTCTCAGGTTTTACTTTAATCGTACCCGCCAAGGCTTTATCATGCACACTTTTATCTCTCTTGAGTTCATTCTTCAGTTCCTTCCTGGTTACCTTGCAACCTTCTGGAGCCCTACCTAACCCTTGCCTCCTCAACCTTATGTAAGCTTCATCCTTCTCCTGACTAGATGTTCTAAAGTGCCTGGCACAATGAAGATATGGAGCTGTAAATGGATGGGAGTTACACATCCTGTCACTTCCAGCATGGGCTGCAAGTTTCCCGACAGTGGGCAGTGATCAAATACAGTATTAATAGGCAATGCACTGGGATGGTGGACACAGCTCTACTTTCTGGAAGGGTAAATTCACCAGGCTTACAGAGGTATTCACTGCACAGCTCCCCGTGGACTGATGCACTCTGCACAGTCTGTACAGATTGCTGGGTTGTAGTGAGCACTACACTAACCACGTCTGCACAGTGCTTCACGCTGAATAGATATCTCATCTGGATTATGATGTCTTATTCTGTGAGTTTAATTTGATATCGTGCATAACTGAACATTTGAGCTGAGCTGTCAGCATATTTATTTTATGTTCTTATTCTTGATATTGGACATGCCAGCGTCTGACTCCTCCAACTAATCACATTTCTCTGAGAGGAGCCATGTTTATTCAACTTGTTGATCAAATAAACATCCAAATATAACACGAATATCCGTCTTTCTGTACCTTAACCTGACCGTTGGTGCTCATATCCCTGAATCCCCCGGGACGTAATTATGAAGTTCAGAAACAATGTGCAAAGTGCATGGCTCATGCTCTTCTATACTTCACGGCTGTGGGTCCCATTTGGATCCTTAATGTATCAAGAGCTGGCACTGTGTAGCTCAGCAGCAATGAAATAGTGTGTGGAGGGCTATTCAATTCCTGGTGTGTCCCATATGGTGCTCCATGGATAGTGGAGTATGTGTTTGGCTGTTGTTCACTTCCCGGTGTGTCCCATGTAGTGCTCCATGTTGGACAAGGGGTCCCAGCAGCTTTGAACCTTGTTCTGTGCCTGTTCACTGAACATCTGTGTTTGTCCCTCTCAGATGATGATTCGGTCAGTTACACGAGGAAGCCCCCCAAGTATTATTGTTAAGTACCAGGAATCGAACTTGCAACTGAGGGGCTCAGGACTGACACCTGTTATTGAAATGTTAGTACAGGGGCTGGGGATGGTTTGCTGGACGTTGCGCTGTGAGCTGCCTCAGACTTTCAGGGAGACCTGAGCATTTGGTGACCCAAGTCTGGATGGAGCATGGGGACTGTAGTTACAGCATCTGGTTCTGTAACATGAACAACAAATGGAGCAGAGGCTGCCAAGAGGGGAAGGTCTGAAACCACGCAGTGCGTGTGTCTGGGGAAAGGGATCTGCTGTATCCACCTCGGGTTTTCTAGGAACAGCTTTCCAAGCTCCACTTAACGCAGGAACAGAGTGTGAGGGGACACTGATTGAATAAGGAACTGGTCACAGTGCGGTGTCACCTCCTTCAACATGATCTCCGACTTCACACCCGGGGGAGGACGGTGCTTCCAGTGGCTTTTAGGGTCACATTTAATTCAGCTTCTATGTTCCTGAACTTTCCAGGCAGGAGTGGGTGACGGCTCCATCATCTTTCAGATCTCAACATCAGTGTTGTCATTAAGTGATGGAGGATATATTTGGTGGATGAGAGCAATAGGCCCGCTGGAAACATCAGGCAGCAGGCGAGCAGGGTGATGGAGCAACATTTGCCATGTCTCAATGGCTCAGAGTGAACCCTCCAGTACACACGCTATCACCAAGTCCTGTAATCTCTCTGTATTTCAGTAAAATACTGCCTGCCATTCTCCCTGGAAGAAAATTACAAGTTATATATGACGTTAATTCCCACCTGCCAAACTTTTATCCTTGGATTAACCGGTCCATATGCATTTACAAACTCTATAACTTCCATTGATAATTTAATTTCCTGCTTAGATTAGTTCCATTGGCAACCTTAGTTACAGTACATTTGTTCCACTTCTCTAGCTCATGGATATAGATGGTAAATAGTTGAAGACCCTGCACTGGTTACTGTGAGACCCTACTGGTTACATTCTTTCAAACTGATTATATCTGATTTTTCCAATGTTCCTGCTTTCTGGCTGATAACCAACCCTTCCCCATTTCTGTGTTCCCCCATTCGAAGGGCGGAATATGGACGAGGAAAATCAGTCAGCAATCCAGCCCCTCCAGCATGCTCCACCATTGAACACAATCATATCTGATTTCAGCCTGCTCCACTATTGAATACAATCATTTCTGATGTCAGCCTGATCCACTATTGAATACAATCATATCTGATATCAGCCTGCTCCACCATTGAATACAATCATATCTGATATCAGCCTGCTCCGCCATTGAATACAATCATGACTGATGTCATCTCGGTCTCAGTCCCACTTTCCGGCACACTCTCCATATCTCTTCAGTTACTCAATATCCCAGCATCAATTGCACTCTGGAACAGTGAATTCCACAGATTTACAATTCTTGGAGAGAAGTTATCTCATCACTGTCTTAATTCCTCTCCACTTATCCTAAAACTATGATCTCTTGTTGTAGATTACCCCACATGAGGAAATAAACAATGCATGTTGACATCATCAATCACCTTTAGCATTGTCCAGACCTTAGAGATATCTCCTCCTATTTTACTAAACTCCAGAGAGTATAAGCCTGAATTGATAAATCTCTCTTCAAAGAACAAACTCCTTATCTCTGGAATTAGTCTAGTAAACCTCTTCTGAACTGCCTCCATGCTAATTACATCCCTCCTGCAGTCAAGACACCAAAACTGTACACAGTACTCAATTGCGATTTCACAAAAGCCTGGCATTATTGCAGCAATACCTCCCTCACTTTATCATCTATTCTTTCAGAAATAAATGCCAAATTTGCAGTTGCCTTTCTCATTATCTGCTATACCTGCATCTGTGTTTTTTTGCGATATGGATGGGGATACCAGATCCCCTGTACCTAAGCACTCTGTAGTTTCCCTCTGTTTGGATAGTAAGTTGCCTTTCTGTTACACCGACCAAAACGGCCTCATACTTTTCATTGTTTCATTTCATCTCCCAAATAATGGCCCAACCTATCCTTAACCATTCATTACAATTTCTCACCAGAGTCAGTGTCTTCTGAAAAACTGATTATAGCATGTCCATCCCCTCAAATAAGTGATAATATTGATTGCTCATAGTTGGGGCCTGGGGACTGAGCCCTATGATATTTTTGGAAACAGAAAATGAACCATTTATTCCATCTCACTGCAATTCTTTGTTTCGCCAATCCTATATCCAAGCGAATAAATTTCTTCTAACCATAGGTGATCTTATTCTGCAGATTCATCTTTTGTGCACACCTTATTAAATGTCTTCTGCAAGTCCTGATTTTACATCTCCAGGATCCCCATTATGCAGCTTGCTTTTCACACTCTTAAAGACTCAAATAAATAATGAAAATACGATTTATCCTTTGTGGCTTGACTCTGCAAATGTCCTTTCATTAATTCCTGAATAATCGATTTTAACAATTTTCTTTAATTCCAGCAGTTTTCTCACTACTTTATATTCCATCGTGAAGGTGATATGCTTGAATTCTCACTTCTCTATATTCTCTTCGTTCGCTCCAATCCTGTATAATTGACACATGGTGTGAAATAACCCCTACTCTGGTTGCTGTGTAAGAAGCATGAGGGGCTGAATGGACTCATTATCTTCCCTGTGCACAAAATCAATGGGCTGATATCAAAAAAAAATCAAAACAAAACATAGATTAAACTGAGCTGAACCAACGCAAATTAAATTAAATTACATGAAGTTACAACACCCAGTACAATCCTAGCAAAGTTCCCCATCACCTGTAGTATGAGTTGCCATACCCGTATTTGTTCATAATTCTTCCTGTCAGAGCCCTCACTGTTACACAAATGCCCTGACCAATAAAGCCAATAAAACCATGTCTATATGGTTGAAATAGGGCCGCCACGTCCTACAAGAATGTTCTTTTTCTGATGCCCATACTCGTAAGGAAGTCTAGGGGTTGGGCTCCATAACTAATCTACACCACGATCAGAGTCCTGGGAGGTTTCCTGGAACCCATTTCATCAGGATGTTCTTCTGCGCACAAAATGAAAGAATACTAAACAATTTATTCCCATGCAAGTCCAAAGAGGGAAGGTTCAGCGAAACCAAGCGGAGGGGCACCAGATTTGCCTTGACCTCGGTTCCCAAAACCACTTCCAAAACACTTGCTATAGTGCACGACTATCTACAAAGCTTGTGGCATGAAAACAAGCAATAAGTAAGCATACCAACATCTATTGTACATCTGGGGCATATTGGGGACGCTCCTGTCTTAAATTTGACAAGCTGCTCTGGTGTTAATTAAATCCTGTGGAGTACATTCAACTGCATAGCCTATGCCCTATTGCAAATTGAAATCGTCCTTATGGTCTCCCAAATATTTTCCCACTCCTCTGGTGAAAACTCCACCCACAATTCCTGAGTCCAGCTTCCATGCAGCTGTTCTATATCATTTGAGACATTGCCTCTTAATAAATGATAGAGGGTGCTGGCCGAGAGAGCACCTGTGGACGAAGCACTCTTCTCGCCATTTCCGACCTATGAGGTCTATCCATTAATGTCGTCCTTTTTTTCTGTCTAAAATTCCTCATCTGAAAATAACGAAAGTGGCACCTCCAAGATAACTCATATTTCTGGCTCAGCTGCTCTAAAACCATCCTGACCACCACGTCAAATAATTCTCCCAAACAGGAAACTCCTCTGGACTCCCAGAACCGAAAGCCATAATCCATCAATCCCAGCTGGGATCCTACAAATCCTACAATGGGAGTAAAAGGGGAAGCTTATATTTGTAAATTGCCCTCACTTTGTCACATCATTTTCCAGGCTTCAACTATTTTAAGGACAATTGGATTTCTGTAATGGTCCATTACAGTCCTCGTCTTGCCCACGAACAACAGATTAATGAGAGGGCAGTTTGGCTGGGGTGCCTCAATGTACTGCCAAACTGACCGCAGGTCTTTGCAAGCTCAATCAGCCACATCCGATTGCAGGGAACCTAGTTGGTATTTCTTAAAGTCCAGAAAATTCACACCCTACATCTCCTGCAGAAGCTGTAATTTTGCGAGCATCATAACAGGCCACGTGTAGTGCCATATAAACAAGATTAACCAACTGTAAAGTCTCCATAGCACCGGCCTGGAGAGCACCAACAGGACCACTCACGTGGGATAGAAGAAACGAGGAAGTACATTCCTATTAACTGGAGGTATTCTACCCAACCAGGATATTGGAATATCTTCCCAGAGCCGAAGTTTCCATCTTATCTTCTCGAGCACCAGCGCGAAGTTTGCTTTATATAATTGACCGAAGGCTGGTGTGACAAAAATGCCTAAACAGAGGAAACCTCCTTGTGACTGTCTGAAAGGGAATCAGATTGCTCCTCCCATGATCATGTACTCGAATAACACCCCAACAGGCATGGCCTCCGATTTCATAAAATTGATGTTATACCCTGAGAAAGATCCAAATAGATTAATCACTTCAATTAAATGGGGCAAAGATATCATCGGGTTAGTTGGAGAGAGAAAAATGTCATCTGAGTAAAGGATGATTCTATGCCTTCCTGACCCTATCACCTGTTCAGTTATATTGGGACCCTTCTGGATGGCCTCTGCCAACGGCTCAATCACCCATACAAATAATAGTGGTGAAAGGGGCACCCTTGTCGGCTGCCTCTGCCGATGCTAAAATTATACCATTAGACCTTGTACCATTAGTGAGAACTGCTGCTGTTTTAGCGTGTCTATATAATTCTGCCATCCAGCAGGCAAAGACACCTCCAAGGCCAAACGGTTCCAAGACATAAAAGAGTTGTGGCCACTACACCCAATCAAATGCTTTCTCTGCATCCAGCGAGACTACCAAGCCTGGAATCGACCTTGATGAACCATATTTAGCATTCTCCTAATAGTAATAGGGGACCTGCGACTCCTAATAAAACCTGTTCCACTTTCACAATGAAGCACAGGATCTCCAGCCTCTAAGCTAGTATTTTCGACAAAATTTTAAAGTCCACATTTTTAATGACAGTGCAGGCCTATACGAATAGGCAATCCTCTGGGGTTTTCCCTCTCTTGAGAATAAGAGAAATATTTGCTTTTCTCTGAGAGGATGGGAGGCAGTCCAATCTAGAAATATCATTGAGTATATCCAACATTGGCCCAGCCATCATGTCCATCAACTCCTTATAAATTTCACTCCGCAAGCCATCTGGGCCGGTCGGTTTGCCACTCTGGAGCTGCCTTACCGCATCCTCTATCTCTTAGATTGTCAGAGGTGCATTCAAAAGAGACTCCTGCTCTGAAGTTACACCTGGGAGGTCCAAGGTATTAAAAAGGACTCCATCTTCACTAATCTGTCCGCACAATCCTCTGACTGGAGCAACCCAGAGTAGAACTTAAAGAATGCTGTATTAACCCTATTCGGATCGTAGGTAATAGTGCCAGCACCCTCTCTCATGGATGTAATAGATTGGGGGCACTCTTCTTTATGGCCAAGTGCCCCAAGTACCTTCTCGGTTTAGCTCCATACTCGAATAACCTCTGTTTCGCAAAGAAAATCTCCCTCATTGCTGTCTGGGTGAGCGCAGTGTTCAGAGCTGCCCGGAGGGCTGTAATCTGCTGCAACTTAGTTACAGACAGTCTTCAAAGTATGCTGTCTCAGATGCCTTCATTTAAGCCTTAAGCATACGCTACTGCTTTCCCTTCTGCCGCCTTGGCAGTTTTCCAGAACAACGGCGGATTACTGGCCCTACCCAAGTTAATGTCCCAAGAAAAACTTAAATTCCTACGAAAAGTATTCAGTGAATTTGTTATCTTTCAGGAGGCTGTGAGCCTCTCCCAGCGCCATCGGCCTTAACATCCATGTACACTGCTGCATGATCAGAATTTTGCAGGGCGGTATCGAATTTAAAAAGGCCAATGGGGTAACAATTATGTCAATCCTGGTGTTGCACTTACGTGGATTAGAAAAAAGGTGAAGTCTCTACCTTCAGGGTGAAGACATCTCAAACGTCCACCAACACAGCTCCTTGTTCAGGTCCACCAGCTGCCTTGATGGCGGGGAAATACCCGTGAGACCCCTTGACATCCTTTCCACTTCGGGGTCCATAAGTCGGTTAAAGTCTCCCCTTTAATTGTACGATGTTCACCAATGGTCATCAACCTGAAGAGCGCATCCATTACAAATTTGAGGGGGTGTGCTGGGGGCAATATTATACAATGTCCCAAATTCCTCTGCACGTATAAAAGCTTTAAGGATCAGAAACCACTCAAGTTCGTCCTTAATTTGGTCAAACAACTGAAGTGGAAGTTTTGTATGAATGAGTGAAGTTACTCCTCTACTTTTGGAATTAAAAGATGAAATAAATACTGAACTGAACTTATACCTGCTTAACTTTAAGTCCTCCTCATTAGTTAGATGTATTTCTTGTAGCAAGGCTACATTGACCTCTTCCTTTCTGAGGCTTGAAAGTAGCTTTTTTCTCTTAATCGGCGAGTGACTCTCCTTAACGTTCCACGTGCACCATTTTACCAAGCGGTTAGCCATAGCAATCTGATGCAACCCATAACCCACTGGGAGAAGAACCCCATTTCTAGCGCGTCAAGTGAAAGCAGTAAACAGTTCATACAGATTTGAAAATATAACTACATTAACAACCAAATCAAAACTTCTAACAGTTATTTCTAAAATGAACCAGCATATAACACAAATAAGTGGAGACTGTCCCCCTTCCAGCAGATGGCGTTTATATTACCCATTAATCCCCCATGGTTTCTCCTAGCTGAAGCCGCTCCCCAACCCCAGGCAAAACAAAGTTTTAAAAAAGTTGCACACGTCTTACAACAAGAAAATTAAAAGTGTGCATTCAATCCATCCCATACGTACTTTGACCCGAGACAGTCCTGGTAAAACAAAATATAACAACTCCCACCATCTCCAAACCCCTTTCTCATTCCAAGTTACGTAAGAGAAACGAAAAGCAAATGATGGAAAAACAAAGAATAATTGGAATGGAAGAAGAAAGGAGAACAGAGAGAAAAGGGAAATATGGGACTTCCACATACTTAAAAAAAGGAGGTAAACCAAGCAAACCCCAGAGAAATCAAAGACAACATAATTATCCATACTATTTGGACCAGCTAGTCTATTTTAATGTGAACAGGAAGTCCTTTGAGTTTTCCGATGAGTGAAAATTAAACACAGACCCTCCATGGCTGAACCATAATATTTCTGGATATCTTACCAGAATATTCACATTCCTCAGGCTCCTTTTTACCTAATGAAAGGCTTGCCTCTTGCAGATCACAGCCGTAGGGAAGTCTTCAAAAAACATAATTCGTGATCCTTTGCAGATCATAGCCTATGGATCCTTCCCCAGAGCTCGAGAAGTTTACAGCCCTTTTTTTTTCTCTATCGTGTTGGCCTAGCACTTAGACCGGGTGGGGGCGCTGATCTGATCCGGTCTTGCACACTGCGACCCGCTGGGCCCACTCGACCTGCACCCAGTCTGCCCCTGACTTCCAGATTCAAAACTTGTATGAGACATCGCTCCAAGAAGCTGACGAACTGGTCTTCTTCTCATTCCGACAGCCCGACCAGGCTGATGTTCTTCTGACGGCCCCGATTTTAGAGGTCGTCGGCCTACTCTACTGAGGCCCTTACCTACCATTCTAAGGCTTGGAACCGACCCACTGAGGATTCTGCCGTGATTTCCATAGCCGCGGTCTATAGTTCCACGTCAACGATGAGCGGCCCGAGACACTGGGTCTCCTGGTCCTGCTTCTGCAACTTGGCTGAGATCAGTCCAGCCTGGTTCAGGTCTCATCGATCGCTGAAACAATCTTCTCTCGCGGGCTCTGAATTGCGAGACCAGGCTCTACTCCACAGATAAGTCCCCTGGGGCGTTCACAGAGGGCGACGCCACAGCCGTGGGCGTATCCATCGCTGCAGTGCCCCGCTAGTTGCAATCCTCATGGTCCTTTTCCCTTAGTCATTTTCCTTACTCACTTAAAATGGCATAGAACAATACTGGGGATCAAAAACGACTGATTTTACCACAATAGAGAAGAAAGAGAGGGTGAACGCATCATTTGGTCTTCGTTCTGGTGCAGAGCTTTGCAGGGCAGGCCGACTGGATCGCCGCCATCTTGGATCACACCCGAATAATCAATGTTAACAAACTTCTTTTGAAATGGTTTGCAGATGTTTCTTAGGTAAAAGCAATGACTGCAGATGGTGGAACCAGAGTTTAGATTAGAGTGGTGCTGGAAAAGCACAGGAGTTCAAGCAGCATCCGAAGATCAGTAAAATCGACGTTCTGGGAAAAAGCCCTTCATCAGGAATATATCAGAAGATGTTTCTTGTAGAGGGAGACAACGGAGAACTATTGGATGTGATATAGTGAGATATTCAGGTGGATGTTTAAGAGTTCAGAAAGTGAATAGTAAATAAAATTGAACGAACGTGGTTCAGGAGCGACTTTCTGAAATGGAAGGGTAAATGTGAAGTTGGTATTCATTTAACGGAAATTGGAATATCGAAGTAAAGGTATTCTGCACAGATTGCATGCAGTGTGGATGAGATTATACCTGTTCTCTACTGTTTGAAAGAATGAGAGGTGATCTCAAGGAAACCTAGAAAATTCACCCACAGCAGACTGACTAATACAGGTGCATGGAGAAGTGCAGCAGGCAAAGTTAGGGGGAACCCAAGATGTTCAACAAAAACATCAAGCTGAACAGAATAACCAGGGAAAAATTAGGACCCATTTCCAAACCAAGGGGGTAATCAGTGTGTGAAACTGGGGAGTATTGATAACCTGTGGCAGGAGAGCTTCACATGTGTTTTAGTTGGGAGAAGGAAGATGCAGGTACAGAGTTCAAGAAGATGGACTGGAAGCTCTCGAACAGATTGATATAAGATGCAAGTTGGAATTAATGGTTTTGGATGATGTAAATCCAGATGAGTTGTATCGCTGTATGCTGTTGGAGACAAGAGAGGAAATGTCCTGACCTAAATGTTTAAGTCGAATCTGACCACACAAGGGAGGTGCTAGAGAACTAGAGAGCAGCTATGTGGTCCCAAGTTACTGGAAAGGTGGTAGAAATAGACCAGTGACTGGTTATGTACCACAGCGAGCATGCAATGTATCTACATATTTGTCGTATTCATAAATGATGTAAATGTGAATGTGGAGGGGGTGGTGGGGTGTGTGGACTGAGCGTAATAAGTAATTTTGTGTTTGACACAAAGGTTGGCCAGATGATTGGCAATGAGGATGAATGCCTTATCTTACAGGAAGATGCAGGTGGAATGGTCAGATGGTCAGATCTATGGCAGATGGAATGGAACCCTGGTAAATATGAGGTGATACACTTTGGAAGATGGAGCCAGACAGGGAAGAATTCAATGAATAGCAGAACACTAGGGAGGTCAGAGGATGTATCTCACACATCCCTGAATTTGACTGGACAGTGTAACTACCAGTTAAAAAATCACACGGGACTGTAGGCATAGTGTTTATTCATCGAGGCGACGTAATGTGAGTTAAACATGCCATTGGCCAGGCCATAGATAGAATACTGTGTGCAGTTCTGGCAGCCACATTACTGGAAGTATTTTGGTTTCTCAGTAACACCAGAAGCTATTGAGGCCTCCACACAGTTGGGAGCTTCAGTGGAAGTCTCCTGACGGCAACTCTCTCTAATTATTCATTTGATTTGTTTTTCCTCCTAGATTGGAGAACTGCATCTGAGAATCTGTGTCTGATCTTTTCTTTTTGCTTGGTACATGTTTATGGGATAGTACTGTATCAGAACACTTAATTATTAATAGAGTCTAAGCCAACGCCTTCAAATATTTTTGAGGAGCTCTCCTGTCATCCATAACACGTGACTCCTTCTCTTCCTGTATAATTGGTTGGAGGCACTAAATGGGCTATCTCTACACTTCTCCAATAATTTCATTGAGCTGAATGACTTCCTCATATTCCTGTGAAGCTAGCGTGTGGAGCTGAATAATCTCCTCCTTTTAACTGTGGCAATGTGCAGTGTCCAGCAGCACTGTTGCATGAATGTTACCAATACTTCCAACAGCACAAGCCTTGCTGCAGATGGACACAGACAAGTTCACGAGCTGAAGGGTGACATTTTTCCTGAATATTTTGTGACCTTCAGTGAATACCCCGACTTCTAATCTTTATGAGGCAGCTGAAGATGTTTGTGATGAGAAAGCTACATTGAGGATTTTTGCAAACATGTCCAGGGCTGCATGGAATTTTGTATACAATCCACAATCATTGTGCTTTATGCTTTAAATCATTCTAAACAGGGAAGTTTACAACTCATTCCCATTAAATGAAATCCTACTCAGGCCCCTTGAGAAGGTTCTTAGTTAAATGATGCCTTGATGTCAGGGCCGGTCACTCTTCCCTGAGCCCTTGTGTTCACGTCGTTTGCTCATATCAATAGGTCACAATGTGGGAGCAGGGAGTGCTTTTTGACCAGTCAGAGTTGAGGGCAGTGAAGAATTTTACATGAAAGAGGATATTAGACCTTATTGTGTTATTGTGGGTGAAAACCTGCTTGCAGTGGGGGTCGGGGGGGGCATGTGGATGAATGACATACCCCTGTTTGTGGCGTTCTCACATTATATTATTGGAAAGTAGAGGGTGTTATTGAATGTTGCCAGATTGTCTGGACCATCTCTGGTTGAGTTTGGGGGCTGTATTCGCAGTGAAGCTGGGTCTACAACATAACCAACATATGAAGCACGAGTTGCAGAGAGGAGACGCTCTGTAAACAGAGATGAGGGGTCTCTTTCATACCCAGCCTGAGTTTTCAAATTACATTTCTCAAATCACCCCATAGCGTGTGGGACAGTCTTGAGGGGCTGAATGGTCTCCTCTGTTTCTGTGCACCAGGGTATCGCAGTAAGTAGCTTCTAACTGCTCCTGTCTGACAGGTTTGAGGGACTGAATGGAACACAGAAACATGGAACTGAGTAGCAGGAGTGGGCCATTAGACACTTTGAGTCTTCTCTAACAGGCACTAAGATTGTGGCTGATCGGGATATGGTCACAGTCGCACTTTCCTGCCTGCATTCCATTATCCATGACTCACTTCTCTGTCAACTATTTAACTAACTCAGCTTTGAATCAATGCAAACAAAGAGGCATCTCAAACTTGTGGGGAAGAGAATTCCCACATGAAATGCCTGTTTAGAATGTCTCCTCATCTTTCTAATAGAGTCATACAACGTGTAAATGTATCCGTACTGATCAGACATCCCAATCTGATCGAGTTTGATTTGCCAGCATTTGGCTCATATCCCTCTATACCTCCTTATTCAGCTACCCATCAAGATGCCAAGCCCCACCACTTGCTCTGGCAGATAATACCATATGCACACCTCCTTCTGTATGAAAACATTATCTCGAAGTTCCATCTAAAATATTTCCCTTCGCACCTTAAACCTATATCCTCTATTTTTGGAATCCCCTATTCTGGGAAATAGACCTTGTCTATTTACAAAATCTGTGCCCCTTATGACTTTATAAACCTCTATATGGTCAGCCCTATTCCCGTGATTCTACAGGAAAATCCGTTCCAGCCAATTCAGCCTCTGCTTATAGCTCAAACTCTCCAAACCTGGCAACATCGTTATAGATCTTTTCAGAATCCTTTCAAGTTTCACAGCAACCTTCGTCCAGCAGGGAGACCAGAAATGCACGCAGTGTTCCAAAGTGTGGCCTCACTGACATCCTGTAGAGCTGTAACATGACATCCAAAATCAGAAACTCAATGCTCTGACCAATGAAGGCAAACATGCCAAACACCTTGTTCCCTATCCTGTTCACTTTGAAGGAGTTTTGCACCTAAATCTCTCTCTCTCTCTCTCTCTCTCTCTCTCCCTCTCTCATTGCTCAACAACATCCTCCAAAACATTTCCATTAAGTACCCCGATTTGCTTTACAAAATGCAGCACTTCACATTTATCTGAATTAAACACCATCTGCCACTCGTCAGCCCATTGTCCCATCTGATCGAGGTCTCGATGCACTCTGAGATAATTTTCTTCATTACCCACAACACCAACAATTTTGGTTTAATCTGAAAACTTTCTACCGTTACCACCTATGGTCACATCCACATCACTTATATAAATGATGAAAATAAGTGGGCTCAGCACTGATCCTTGTGGCACACTATTGTTCACAGACATCCAGCCTGAAAAGCAATCCTCTACCTCTGTCGCCTCCTTTCAATCTAATTTTGTATTCAATTGGCTTGGATGCGCTGTTTCCCATGTGTCCTAACCTTACTAACTTGACTAATATGAAGAATCTTGTCGAAGAACTTGCTCCAGTCTATATGGAAAGCATCTACAACACCGCCTTCATCAATCTGCTTTGTCACCTCTTTAACAGACTCAGTCAGATTAGTGTGACAGAATTTCTCATGCAAAAAGCTATGGTGACTATCCCCAATCAATCCTTGGCTGTGAAAATGCATGCGATTGGCTATCCCTCAGAATCCCCTCCAAAGACTCACCCACCACTGATGTCAGGCATACCGGTCCAGAGTTCCCTGGGTTGTTGAGTAACTGTTTTCTTTACTACTGCCACTCCTCCATTGGTCACAGCAAATTATCGGTGTAACCAGTTGATGATATGGCCTATGATATAGGTCTCAAATTGGGTTTTGGTCGTCCTCGGAAGAAGTCATGCAGATTTCCTGCATCTGTTAAAATAACAAATTCATAACTGAAACAAAATTCCTCAAGCTATGGTGGAAAGACGAATGACAAACAGTATAGAAATTACATAAATGTACAGTGATATTTCCATTTCTAAAAGTCATGAGGAGCGCAAACATATGCAGACACACACACAGATGCATACACAGACAGGCACACACAGACGCACTCAAACATATACACACAGACATACACACACAGACACACTCAACTCACAAAAACACAGACACACAAAAACACGGATGCACAGACACACATGCACATGCAAGTACACACACTAACACAGACAAATGAATGTACCATAGAGCGGAAAAAATTCGAGCCGTAAAACAGCCATTTGGCTAGTCCAGTCTACTGAGCTATTGATTATGGCTGACATGTTTTTAAAGCCAGTTCTACTAGCCTCTCACAAAAAGCCTTGAGCCCAGCTTTAATCATAACTTATCGAATTATATCCAAAAGACGCTAGGATGTGTGTGTGTGTGTGTGTGTGCGGCACGCACATGCATGTGTGTGTCTCTCTCTCTCTGTGTATCTGACCGTGTGTGTGCATGTCAGTGTGTGTGTGTGTGTCTCTTTGGAGGTCCATGTGTGTCTGTGTGCATGTGTTGTCTGTGTGTGTGTGTCTGTGCATATGCATGTATCGGTGTGGCTCTTTGTGCGTGTTTTTGTGCGCGTGTATCTGTGTATGTGTGTCTGTGTGTGTGCCTCTGTGTATGTGGGTGTGTGTGTGTGTGTGTGTGTGTGTGTGTGTGTGTGTATGGGTGCGTGTGTGTGTGTGTCGTGTACTTGTCTGTGTCTGTGTGTGTTTACCTAACAGCAGGAGACAGCATTATCGAGGAGGGTTATTTTTCAGACTGAAGGCCTGTTGTTATGGACTAGGCCGAACCACTCAAAATATTCTTGAGCAGGTAGCGCAGACCATGACTTTGTAATTTGTTCAAAATTTGTGAAAAGATTTGGAGCTCGGTTGCTCATTGTTGTGGTTCTGTTCGCCCAGCTGGGACTTAGTGTTGCAGACGTTTCGTCCCCTTTCTATGTGACATCCTCAGTGCTTGCGAGCCTCCTGTGAAGCGCTTCTGTGATGTTTCCTCCGGCATTAATAGTGACTTGTATCTGCCGCTTCCGGTTGTCAGTTCCAGGTGTCCGCTGCAGTGGTCAGTATATTGGGTCCATGTCGATGTGCTTATTGATTGAATCTGTGGACGAGTGCCGTGCCTCTAGGAATTCGCTGGCTGTTCTCTGTTTGGCTTGTCTTATAATTGTAGTATTGTCCCAGTCGAATTCATGTTGCTTGTCATCTGCGTGTGTGGCTACTAAGGATAGCTGGTCATGTTGTTTCGTGGCTAGTTGGTGTTCATGGATGTGGAACATTAACTGTCTTCCTGTTTGTCCTATGTAGTATTTAGTGCAGTCCTTGCATGGGATTTTGTACACTACATTGCTTTTGCTCATGCTGAGTATCGGATCCTTCGTTCTGGTGAGTTGGCTGTGAAAATGCATGCGATTGGCTATCCCTCAGAATCCCCTCCAAAGACTCACCCACCACTGAGAGTGGCTGTTGGTTTGTGTGCTGTTATGAGTCCTAGTGGTCGCAGTAGTCTGGCTGTCAGTTCGGAAATGCTCTTGATGAATGGTAGTGTGGCTAGTCCTTTGGGTTGTGGCATGTCCTCATTCCGTTGTCTTTCCGCTAGGCATCTGTTGATGAAATTGCGCGGGTATCCGTTTTTGGTGAATACATGTTCTTCTTCCTGTTTTTACAGTTCTGGTGTGCTGCAGTGTGTTGTGGCCCTTTTCAATATTGTCTTGATATAATTGTTTTTGTGTGTGTTGAGGTGGTTTGTAATTTGTTTCAGTAAGTGCACAGTAAAAATTATCAGGTTTTAAAATAGACAAAAATATTCACAAAACTACACAATGAAACACAAAGATCAGAATAAAGAACCCCTACGGACCTCAATCTATTCAAACTAGACTTAATTAGCTGTTCTGGAAGTACACAACCATCTAAGTAAGCATACCACCCTTAAAAAATGTACAAATGGAACAAATGCTTACAGGTTAAAGTTAGAAGGGCATAAGGAGAGGGAGAGAGAGAGAGATAGAGACAGAGAGATAGAGAGAGAGATAGAGAGAGAGAGAGAGCTTGTCTACGCAGCCGAACTACAAACTGGTTCTGGACTGAACTGCCTCACCTGAAGAGCTGACCACTCCCCTCTCATTATACCTTAAATCGCAAAACCGTTTAATCTCTGTACCAAACCAGTCACCTTGGAGCAGAGAACTATTTACGACCCCATTGAAAAATAAAATCAAGGACAAAGTATCTTTGAGAAAAGGAAGCTTTTAGAGAAAAGGGACCAGCATTGTGACACTGTGCGCAGTGGTGTTCCACAGGAACTTCTGCTCAAGCCATTTTTGTTTAGCATTTATACAAATTATTCAGATGAGAATTCTAGAAGGCGTGGTTAGAAAGGTTGTGGATGAAACCAAGTCTGGCTATATAGTGGACAATGAAGTTTACACAGGGACCTAGATTAAATGGCTAGATGAATCTTAGAGTTGTACAGCACGGAAGCAAACACTTTTGACCAATCCTTCCATAATTTCTGAAATTAATCATGCCCTACTTGGGGTGATGCAGTGGCTCAGTGGTTAGCACGATTGGCTCACAGTGCCAGGGACCTGGGTTTGATTGCTGGCTCAGGTGACTGAGTGTTTGGAGTTTGCACATTCTCGCTGTGTCTGCGCGGGTTTCTTCCCAAAGTCCAAAGTTGTGCAGGTTATGTGAATTGGCCAAGCTAAGTTGCATATAATGTTAGATGCATTGGTCTGGATAAATGTAGTGAGATGGTTCTGGGCGGATACCTCTTCAGAGATTTGGTGTTGACTTGTGCTACACTGTAGGGAGTCTAATCTATTTCCCACCAATTGGAATATATGATTCTAAATCCTTCCTGTTAATATACTCATCTGGGTGCCTTTTAAATATTTTAATTATACCAACCTCCACCACTTCTTCTGGCAGTTCATTATTTACACGCTCCACTTTCTGAGTGAAAAGGTTGCCTCGAGGTCACTTTAAAACCTTTCCCCTCTCACATTAAATCTATGCCTTCTAATTTTGGACTTCCAACCATGTGGAAAAGATCACGACTACTCACCCCCTGTCCATGCACTTCATTAATTTATACATCTCTAGAAGGTGCAAATATGCCTCCCACCCAGGGTCTGTGTTTCCGGGGCTTAAATTCTGAAATTCAATGCTGACACCTTTTCCATCTCTGTTAAACCACAATTTTAAAAACATTTTAGTCAACGCGTTCAGACATATTATCAAACACCTCTAGTTGGATTAGAACTTAGATCTTTGGGGACCAGAGGTAGGGACACTACCAGCACTCCACAACAGCCCCAAAAGTTGCAACGTTATTCTCCTATGTTTTCGTTCATTAGCCTGTTCTGACATGCTGTACCTGAATCCAGACTGTCTGGTCTCGAGCAAGGGACACGACCAGACAAGTTCAACAATTGGAATAGAATCCAGAGCTCTGCCTCAGAGGCAGGGATACTACCGACTACACAAGATCTAAACCGTGCCCAAATTTTTAACTTTAAATGCCAGTTTTCAGATCGGTATGGATTTACAGAATTCTGGTTCACTTTACTGAATTACACAGTTAAAATAATAACGTTGTTAAAAAATGCAAGGTACTTGCCTCAACTGTAAGATTTCGTGTTTATGTGTTCTGCCTTCGAGATAAACTATGAACATCTTTAAATACTTCGCTATTATTTCCAGTTTAAATGACTATTATCTGTAGCCTGCAATATGAGGGAATGACGTCCTGCAGAAATACACTGCACTATGAAGGATCTCGAATAGATATCAACACTGAACATCAGAGACAAAGACAGAGCATGCTTTCTGGCCTGAAACACTGATCACTGTTTCCCATCTCTCACGTGTGACTGCCCTCTTCCTAAAACCATTAAATGATACAAGGCAACTGATTACTTTCCAGCCTTTCTTCCCCAGTATTATCACTCGCTGGGATAAATAATTGCAGATGGAGTTTAATGTTGATAAATGCAAGGTATTGTACTTTGGTAAAACAAACTTAAACACACATATACAATTAAATGTTGAGCCATTGGTAGTGTTCTAGAAAAGAGCAACCTAGGCTTTCAGGCATAATTCTTTGAAGTATGTTCATATGTAGACAGGGCGGTTATGAAGGTGTTTCACTTGATGCTCTTCATTATATAGACATAGAGTCATAGAGATGTATTGCTTGGAAACGGACCCTCTGGTACAACTTGTCCATGTCGACCAGGTACTCCAATCTAATCTTGTCAATTTTGCCAACACTGGCCCATATCCCTCTGAACCCTTCCTATTTATACACCCATCCAGATGTATTTTTTTAAAATGCTTTAATTTTACCAGCCTCCGGAAACTCATTCCATACACATAACACACTCTATGTCTAAAAATTGCCACTGTGGTCCCTTTTAAATCTTTCCCCTCTCAACTTAAACCTATGCCCTCTAGTTGTGGACTCGTTCATCCTGGGGAAAAGACATTGTCTATTTACCCTATGCATGCCTCTCTTGATTTAATGACCCTCTGTAATTCACCTTTCAGCCTCGAATGATTCAGAGAAAACAGTCCCAGCCTATTCCCTCTCCCTGCAGCTCAAATATTCCAGCGCTGGCAACATCTTTGTAAATCATTTCTGAAACTTTCCAAGTTTCACAACATCTGTGCGATAGGAATGAGACCAGAATTGTACGCAATATCGCAAAAGTGGCCTAACCAATGTCATGCACAGCAGCAACATGCCCTCCCAACTATTGTACTCAGTGGTTTGAACAATAAAGGAATGCATATTAAACACCTACATCGCTAACCTATCTACCTGCAACTCTACATTCAAGGAAATATGACCCTGTACTCTAAGATCTCTTTGTTTAGCAACACTCTCCAGGACCTTATCATTAAGTGTGTAAGTCAGGCTTGATTTGCTTTTTCAAAATGTAGCACCTCGCATTTATCTAAACATATCTCCATCTGCCACTTCTCAGTCCATTGGCACATCTGAATAAGATTCCGTTTTATTCTATGGCAACATTCTTAACTGTTCACTGTACCTCCAATTTTGATGTCATCCGCAAATTTACTATCTATATCTCGTATGTTCACATTCAAATCATATATATAAATGACGAATAGCAGTGGAGAGTCCTTGGAGTACAGGAGTTGGGACGGCATTATCAGGTTGCACAGGGCATTCATGCGGCATGTCCTGGAGGACTGTGTGCAGTACTGATCACCCTGTTATATCGAGAATATTATCAAGTTCGGGAGAGTTCAGAAGAGATTTATCAGGATCTTGCTGGGAATGGAGTGTTTGAATTATAAGGACAGGCTCAACATTTTCTACTGGAGCGTAGGAGGCTGAGAGGTAACATTTTAGAGGTTTATAATACCATGAGAGGTATCGGTAATGCTGAATAGTAGGTGTCTTTTCCCTATAGTGGGGGAATGGTTTAAGATAAGGGGAGGAAGTTTCTTAAAAGGCATAGCGTCATAGAGCTATATAGCATGGAAACAGACCCTTTAGTCCAACGTGTCCATGCAACCGGACAGCCAAAGTTATTCTCCTCCCATTTGCCAGCATTTAGTCAATTTCCATCTAAACCCTTGCCATTCATCTGTCCATCCAGATGCCTGTTAAATGTTGTAATTGCGCCAGCCTCAATACCTTCCTCTGGAGGCTCATTACACACGGACCATCCTCTACATGGGGTTGTTGCCCATTAGAGCCCCTTTTTGTCTTTCCCATCCCATCTTAAACATTTGCCATCTAGATTTTGACTGCTCTACCCTAGGGAAAAGGCTTTGCCTATTCAATCTATCCGTTACACCCATGATTTTACTAACCTCTAACATCAACCCTCATCCTCTGATTCTCCAGGGAAAACAGGTTCAGCCTATTCAGCCTCTCTCTGTAAGTCAAAACCTCCAATCGTGGCAACTTCAGTGTAAACCCTTCTTGAACCCTTTCGAGTTTGACGACATCCTTCCTACAGAGCAGGGAGATCGGAATTGCATACGGTATTCCAAAAGTGGCCGAACCAATTTCCTGTGCAGTCGCAATTCAGTCTCCTAACGCTTATACACAATGCACCTGTCCAATGACATATTCAAAATTTTCTTCACTGTCCTACCTACCTGCAAATCCACTTTCAAAGAAGTATAAACATGTACTCTAAGATAATTTTGTTCAGCAATACTCCCCAGGACTTTACCAATAAGTGTATAAGTCCTGCCCTGATATGCTTCTCCAATATGCAGCATCTCACACTTATCTAAATTAAACTCTGTCTGCCACTCCTCTGTCCATTGGCCCACCTGATTAAGATATCATCATAATCTGAAGTAACCTTCTTTGCTGGCCACTATACCTCCAATTGTGGTGTCGTCTGCAAACTTACTAACTGTCCTATGTTCATATCGAAATCATTTAATTAAATGACAAAAAGTAGCGGACCCAGCACCGATCCCTGTGGCACTCCACTGGTCACAGTCCTCCAGTCTGCAAAACAACCCTCCACCACCACCTTCTGTTCACTACCTTTGAGCCAGTTCTGTATCCAATTTCTATAATTCTCCCTGTATTCCATGTGATCTAATCTTGCTAACCAGTCTCCATGTGGAACTATGCCGAATGCCTAACTGAAGTCCATATAGATCACATCCAGCATTCTGCCTTCATCAATCCTGTCCGTTACTTCTTAACAAAAACAAATTTTAGTTAATGAGACATGATTATCCACGCACAACCCCGTTTTACTATCCATCTGGCTTTTGTCCAGATCGTTCTTTTTCCTGTTCGTCAGATGCTGCCTGACCTGCTGTGCTTTTCCAGTACCACTCTGATCTAGACTCTGATCTACAGCATTTGCAGACCTCACTTTTGCCTATCCCGAACAGTTTATGCCTTTCCAAATGCATTTAAATCCCGTAGCCCATGATTCCCTCCAACACCGTGCCCACCACTGATATCAGGCTCCCCCAATTTATAATTCTTGGGTTTTTCTTTCCATTTTGTTTAATAGCAAAACTTGAGTTAAACTCATGACTTCCAACGTCTCACCTGTGGCTATTGATGATGACAACATCTCAGCAAGGGACCCAGCATCACTTCCTTACCTTCCTACAAATTTATTGGGTCCACCTGATCATGACCTGTGAGGTGATTCATTTTTTACACAGCATGTGGTTCGTGAAGGGAATGAAGTTTCTGAGGAAGTGATCGATTGGGGGTGAAGTTATAACATTTACAACACATTTATTAAAATACAAGAATAGAAGAACATTTGGACAAATCTGGGCCAAGCGCAGGCAGGTGGGACTGGTTTATCTTGGGATTATGGTCAGCATGGACTAAACGGGCCGAAAGGCCTGTTTGCAAATACCCTGTATAACCCGATGAGTCTACGTACGTTTGTATGTCCAAGTGTGTATCTGCATATTTCTGTTCATGTTTGTCTATTCTTGTGTGTCTATATATGTGTCTGTTAACCTCTGTGCGCATGTCTATCTCTCTGTGCTTGTTACATGTGTTCCTGCATTAGTGTGTGGATCTCTGTTTCTGCATCTCTGTACATCTTGTTTTTGGTGTGAATCACTGAAGCGGGGTCAAAACCACTCTCCCTTCCAATACCTTTCCCTCTTTTATTTAAAGTGATGCAATCTCACACTCTGCTGGTCTGGTTTAGGTCTTTTCAGTCCTTTCTCACATGTAAAGTAACTTGTAAGAGTAAAACATTAAACATTCCAAGTTAAAGGAAGTGCATTAAAATTAATCTCATCGCCTTGGAAAATGGCTCACTCGGAATTGTTTGGATGTAATTGCAATGAAAATATGTTTTAATGTGTACACTGTGTGTTGGAAATACTACCCAGTGACAAAACATTTCCACATTGCAGAAGGAGCGCATATATTTCTCCACACGAACATTTTGCACTCTGCGGGCCTAAGTACAATGACAATCCTCTCCAAACCAACCTAGTCTGTGCATGTGCATGTGTGTGTTTTCACAAGCGTGTATGCGTGTGTGCATGTGCTCTGTACGTGTTTGGTGCAATCAAAATTCAGATTGGATTTTGCTGTGAACTGCTGCCCTCCCTCTCTCCCTCCCAGACTGTATCCCTGATCGATTACAGTGGCGTGGGAGTGGGGGATCTGGGTGGGGGTGCAACAGAGATTGACAACAACAGAAATCTCAGCAGCTCTGGACGGACCTTTGGCCAAAAATGAAAGTTGGCGTTCTGGATGAAGTGATCCTTATTCATAACTCATATCGGGGGATATTACATCACTTTAAATACCACAGAGACTGCCAGACCTGCACCACACAGATACACACACGAATACAGACCCATAGAGGCACTCACTATACATTGACTGTAATGCAGACATGGAGAGTGTGTCAATATTTCACTCGCTCTGTCTGTTGTGTGTCATTAGTTTTGGGTGGAGTGTGACTGTAGGACAATTTCAATATTTGCAGATACCAAAGCTGAAGAAATCGTGAAGTTTGTTGAGGACGGTGTGCAACTCCAACAGGAAAGTTATATGTTGGTGCAGTGTTCAGATGTATGGCAGATGAGGATCAATGCAGCGCAGTGTGAGGTGATACTCTTTAGTAGGAAGGACATTGAAAGACAATAAAAAACAAGTTGTACCGTTATAAAGGAGGTGGAGGAAAAGAGGACCAAGGTGTACATGAGAACAGATCATTGAAGATGTCAGGACAAGTGGGGAAAGCAGTAAATCTCACAGATTAGTTTCAGTGTTTGAGCTGTTTTACAGGAGGAGGCGTAGGAGGTAGTCTCCGTGCTCCCTTCCTGGGAGGTGGTGGTGACGATGTGTTGTGAGTCCACCCTCCTGCCCACCGAGACCGTGGGGATTCCATTTGTACCAGCTTGACACAAAAGGGAGATGGCATCAGGGCCACGGCTTCTAGGTTGTGCTAGGGGAAACGGATCTGTCAGTGGGTTTAAAGTGAGAGTTGCCCTTCACTGAACATTGCTCCTCATTCAGTTGCTTGGACGTTTCAGAATCTCCACACGAGGCGTCCCAGTCCTCTCCGGTCCATGCCAGTGTCCTCCCAACATGGCAGGGGGAGGGGGAGGTGCGGCAACGGATATCGGGAATTCTACCACTCGGCTTGGCACTTGCTGTCCTATTCCAGGCTGTTTCTCCTGGAATAAGAGAAAGGGAGGGATGGAGGGTGGGAGTGGGTACCCCTGCTGTTAGTGCTGGTGTAGTTGGGGGGAGATATGGTGAGGTGTCTGGAGGGAATCAGTCCACAATATTGTATCCATGCAATGTTGTGTGTGTGTGTGTGTGTGCGTGTGTGTGTGTGTGTGTGTGTGTGTGTGTGTGTGTGTGTGTGTGTGTGTGTGTGTGTGTGTTTGTATGTGTGTGTGTGTGTGGGTGTATGTGGCGGGGGGTGGAATAATGTGGAGAGCAAAAGAGGGAAGGTGCTGCAAGCAGCAATGAGAGTGGGGGAGCATGAACGTTGTTCTGGGTCACTGCTGCGACAGATATACAGTGAGGGTGAGGGAGCGGAGAGATTACGGTGACCCTTATCCTGAAAGAGCGGGGAAGCTTATTGATGCTTGTCCTGTATTGCTGGACATTTCTTCAGACCGCCGATACTGCACTGAGCTGGATGGGGAGCTCAGATCATACTCGGTGGGTGTGATAGTGTGACCCTTTCTGGGAAGAGAATGGTCCCCGTCTGTACTACCACATCCACCAGGACCTCCGTGCCCCTTTCGACAAACTGTGGTGTAATTGCCCCTTATCTGCCATGCTCGGGGTAAACTGTACAAACCAGCTCCGAAATCAAAAAATCTCAACAGTGTGCACACTGGCCTTTTAAAGTTGGCACCAGTGCCAGGGATATCACCGAATATCCAAGAGCATCAGTGCGATGGTGAGTACCTCCAGCCGTGATGGGTGGGATGATAGGGCTGGCATTGAATGAGAGGGACACCATGGGGTGGGGGAGGTAGATAATGAGGTGAGTTTGCTAAAGTAGGACCAGGAAATTAGCTTGACCTTGTGCAGCCAATCCTTCTGTCACACTCAATGAAAATGGCACAGAGATAAATTATGGTTCAATTCAGCCCAATGAAACGAAGACACTGTTGAGCCCAATCCCAGTTACAACGCTGCAGCTGCTTGACCAATGCTCTCCATCACAGAGAAGGAGCTCAACGTCACCTTCCCCTTGGGAAATATGGCATGGCAGGAGACTGAGGTATCAGTGGGGATGCACTTTGAGTCACATCATCATAATTCTATTAGTTTTAAAATCGAGATGGAAAAGGATGAACTGGGTCTAAAAGGTAATGCTCTAACTTGGAAGAAGGCCAATTTTGATTATATTAGCAAGAACTTCCAGACTGGACTGGAACAGATATTCGCAGTTACTGGGCCAGCTGGGGAGAGGAAAGCTTTCAAAAATGAGATGTCAAAATCACAGAGACAGTCTGTCCCTGTGTGGGTGAAGGGTAAGGCTGGTAGGTGTAAGGAATGCTGGAGGACTGGACAAATTGAGCCTCTGATCACGGACAAGAGGGAAGCATATGTCAGGTAGAGAGAGAGAGAGAGAGAGAGAGAGAGAGCAGGAGTCAAGGTTTTCTTTCAGTACTCATTCACGGGATGAGTGTATCACTGGTTGGGACTGCATTTATTAACCAACATTAATTTCCCAGAGGGCAGTTCCGAGTCAAACACATTGTTGTCGGTCTGGAGTCACATGTAACCCATGACGGGTAAGGATGGCAGTTTGCTTCCCTCAAGGTCATTAGCGAACCTGATGGTTTTTTCCAAAAATCGAAAATGGATTCGTCATCGTCATTTGGCTCTTAATTCCAGATTTGAAGTGACTGTCAGAAGGGTCTAAAGCCAGTAGGAGTATACATAAGAGGGAAATCCGGAGGCCATGAAGTGGACATGAGATAGTTCTGGCAAATAGAGTTAAGGAGAATCCAAAGGGACTCTACACATACATTAAGGACAAAAGAGTAACTCAGGAGAGTTGTGGGCCACTTAAAGATCAGCAAGGTTGCTAATGTGCAAAACTGCAGGAGATAGAGGCGATATTAAATAAGTATCGCGCGTCAGCATTGACTGTGCAGAAGAATATGGAAGCTAAATAACTTTGGAAATAAACCGTGACACGTCGAAAAGTGCCTGTATTACAGGGAAGGAGATTCTCGAGTTCGTAAATCCCGTAAAGGTGGGAAAATCTCCAGGACCTGATCAGATGTACCCTAGAACTCTGTAGGAAGCGTGTGAAGTGATTGGGTCCCTTGCCGAGATATTTGTATCGTCAATTGTCACAGATGAGGTACTGGAAGATAGAAGGCTTGCGAACTTTGTGCGATTACTGACAACATTTTAGAAGGATGGTAAGGAAAAGTTAGTGAGCCTGACTTCAGTGGAGGGCAAGCGGTTGGAAAGGATTATGAGGCACAAGGTTTGCATGGATTTTGAAAAGAAAGGACTGATAAGTGATAGTCAACATGGCTCGAACCATGAAAAGTTGTGTCTCACTAAATTGACTGAGTATGTTTGAAGAAGTGACTAAGAGGATTCATTGAGGCAGAGGTATATATTTTTGATATGGACTTCAGTTAGGCATTTTCCAACTTTCTGCATGGTAGATTGGTTAACAAGTTTAGTTCATATGGAATACAGGGAGGACTAGCCATGTGTATACAGAATTAGCCCGAAGGCAGGAGGCAGAGGGTGGTGGTGAAGGATTGTTCTTCGAATAGGAGGGTTGTGACCATTGGTGTGCTGCAAGGGTTGGTGCTGGCTCCACTGCTTTCACTATTCGCATAAATCATTTGGATGTGAACATCACAGCAATAGTTGCTAAATTTGCAGCTGAAATCAAAAATGATGGTGTAGTGGACAGCAAAGAAGGTTTACCTCAGAGTACAATGGAATCTTGATCAGATGGGCAGATGGGCTGAGAATTGGCAGATGGTTTTTAATCTAGATAAATGGGAGGTGCTGCAAATCAGTGCAGGACATAGACACTTACTGGTAAGGTCCTGGGGAGTATTTGTGAATAAAGAGACCTTGGAATGCAGGTTTATAGTTTCTTAAAAGTAGAGTCGCAAGTAGATAGTATAGTGAAGAAGGCATGTGATATGCTTGCCTTTATTGGCCAGTGCTTTGACTATATGAATTGCGTGGTCATGTTGCTGCTGTACAGCACATTACTTTGGCCACTTTTGGAGTACTGCATTCAATTCTGGTCTCCCTCCGTTTGGAAATATATTATGAAAATTGAAGAGATTCAGAAAAGATTTACAAAGATATTGCCAGGATTGGAGCTGTAGGGAGAGTGCGAGTAGGTTGGGTTCTTTATTCCTGTAGAGCGAAGAACAACTATAGGGTGTATAGCCAAGGTCTTTTTCCCCAAAACTAGCGAGCATAGATTTCCTATGAGAGGGAAAATATTTTAAAATGACCTAAGGAACAATTTCCTTTTTCCCACAGAGAGTTGTGCATGTGTGGAATGAGCTGCCAGAGGAGGTGGTGGAGGCTTTTACAATTACACCTTCTAAATGACGTTTGGATGGGTACTTGAAGAAGAAGGGTTTACATCGAAATTGGCCAAATGCTGCCAAATGTGATTAGTTTAATTTTGGGTATCCGATCAGCATGGACGAGTTAGTCTGAAGCGCCTTATTCCGTGCTGTACATCTCCAAGACTGACTGTATCTGACCTTGCACCAGTATCGTATTAATTCATTATTCCCAGAAATACTAACCTAAGTTGCTTGATATGATCGAAATGTCTTCATTACAGCATTCTGAAGCCTACAAACACATTCTTCCATAACACTAACTCAGAGTCTCTCTCCCTCTGTCTATTTCCCAAATCCCTCCCATTTGTCGGTGTTTAAACTGCTTCCCCGCCATCCAGTTTTAATTATCCAGTTTTAATGTGAATAACTGTCCTATATATTTTTCCTGCCCTTGAATGTTGCTCATACAGAGCATCAGATTCCAACACTAAAAAGCTTAGAAACAATGTTCAAAAAGCATTGCTTGCGGTTTCTTTTACTTCCCAGTGTCCTGGCCTGTGGTCCATGTTGGAAAGTGGTGTTTTATCAGTTTTGAGGCATACTTTTGTAACTTGATCTGTGCCTATCCATTGTGCGACTGTGTTTTTTACTCTCTGATGCTCATGTGCTCAGTAACATGAGGAATTCCCACAACTGATAGTGATTCAGACCATGCTTCTCACTTGCATTTGACCGACATTTGACTTAACTCTAGTTTTTGTTAATTCGTGGAAATGCTGGTGATGGTCTCCTGGAGGCTGTGTTTTAAGCTGCTGTGGAAATTCGGGAAGACCAGAGGCTTTGGTGACCCAACTCTGGATGAAACATGGTGACTGTAGTTACAGCATCTGGATCTGCAACAAGATCAACAAATGGAGCAGAGGCGGCAGAGAGGGGAATCTCTTAAATGGAATGAGGGAATTACAATTAGATTAGCCATGGATTTGAAGAATGTTGGAGCAGAATTGAATGGCTCGCTCATGCAACTTATTCAGATATTTCTGTTAGTAAGAAGCCAATTTCCCTTTTCTCCCAGTGTCCCAGACTGGTGAGTAGTGAGTCACCTCCTCCTGTTCCTGGGGAACAGAAATCTGGGGCCTCACTAGCCTCCAGATTTCGCTGTATCCCAATCTCGAGCAGTTGAGTGACTACCTCCTGTCCCTCTGTCCCAGACTCGAACAGTTGAAAGACTGTCTCCTGTCCCTGTGTCCCAGCCTTGAGCCGTTGAGTGACTGCCTCCTGTTTCTCTGTGTTCCTGAGCAGCAGTTTCAATGCTCTGAATGATGTCACAAGGTTAAGAAAGGACTTGATAACAGGGAATTTCAAACTTGGAGCAGCATTACAAAATGGTATCTAGAAACTTCTCCACCAAATATTTTATGCAGCTCGTCTGTTATTTTATTCCTGCCACCTTTTATAAGCAGCGTGAAACATATACAACAGTGCAGTGTTCTGACAATACTCCCACATACAGGGAAGACAGATTAAAAAGACTGAAAGATTTATGGTCTATTCCTCAGAACCCTCATCCATTCTATCCAAACTGAGTAAATGTTCCCTTTCATTTTGTGATGTAAAATGAATTAAGGAACAGGTTAACTGAAACTGTTTGTTTGGTGACTGTAACTAATGTCAGTCTCCATGGATTCTAATTATTCCAGTGGAGGGTTTCCATCTTTTAATAATAAGAGGGCTCCATTCAATGTGTTATCCCATGGTATGGGCGGGAGCATCACCGATAGCACTAACAGGTATTGGCTGCTCTAGAAAGAGGGAGAGATTAGAAACTGAGAACATTAGACTGGAAAGTTCCAACAGCGGATCAGAATCTGATAACATTAGACTGGAATGTTCCAACAATGGACAGGAGTTTATCCTATTATGTTTGGATGCTTTCTAAAAATTCTTGGCCGTTATCATCGTGGATTAGATTTGATTAATTATTCAATATTTTTATTATCCTATCCTGGATATTGTTGGTGTCCCTGGTAAGTATCACTGTCGGTTTATTATTTGCATTAACCATGTGCGACTGCATTACTGTTCTTTTCATTTACTGTACTCTGTAAGTATTCACGCTCCAAACCACAACAACAACAGTGAACTTAATCATCCTTTCTCCCCTTCTTTAGTTCTGGCACTGTGCATGTTGGTTGACCTACTCACTTTCAGGTGTGACCCAGGATTCATTGCATCACTGCCCTTGCTGTTTAATTATTGAACGCTTGGCGGTCACTGTCTTCTGTTCTGGATGCAAACTCCATTTCCATCCTCTGACTCCATCTCATCCCTGGACAATAACTGAGGCTGAAACAGCCGAGTCACAACTACCGTGATCCCTTTTGCCACAAGCTGATTACTGACACCATATCCTGACCATTCCTAATTTTAACTATTGTCAACTGCAAATTACATTTCATTGGTTCATCCCATCTGCTGTTTGAACCTTTAGCTATGAAACATAAGCTTAATAAAACCAATCATCTGCTGCTGCTTAACCAATTCTGAGTCGGTATTCCATGGCTTGGATCTGAAGGCAGACCAAGATCCCACCATTCCTGTAAGGATTGCTTTATATTGTTGTTTGGTCTGGAAATGCCTTTGCTTTAATATTCACAAGCACGTCGTCACCTCTGTCTATGATACGGTCCTTAGTCTTCCTCGGTTAATTACACAAAGACCTGTCAGTTGTTCACATTAAACTGACTTCCTCTATATCTATTCTCTCTCAAATAATGAGTTTTATATCTACTACCACCAACACACACACACACACACACACACACACACACACACACACACACACACACACACACACACACACACACACACACACACACAATTTCTTACCTTATATTTCGGAGATGCAGATCCATACACTTGTGTGAGCCCATTTACTGTCACTCACTGCATGGGTTACAAATCTTCCAGTGCAAGATATTTCTGTAGTGCAAGTATAGTAGCAATATACTGGCAAAGGTTTGCAATGGTCCCCATGCTGGGCAGGTTTTCCACTAGCATGGTGTGCATAGCTCTCCATTCTGGCTGGTCCCTTATCCCAGTTTATGGTGTCTGGGATGGTTCTGTGAGGCAGATTCACAATTTAATGTAACTAACCGTTACAACTGATCTGGCAATAATTTTATTGAATGCTTTCATTCTTGTGATTGGACCCACCATTGCCTCACTTCTCCAGTTACTCCCACTCCCCTGTCTCCTTATCCATATTTTCACAACATGTTATCAGTTAATCAATTGTTTGTCTTTCTATACCTTTCCCTGGTGTTGGTTTTTGGCTCACGAGTGTATTGAGTGCTGGCATTGTGAAGCTCAGAAACAATGAAATGGTATGTGGCGCGCTGTTGCTCCAAGTTGGAAAGGGGATCCCAGCAGCTTTGAGACACGTCTTTGAAACTTGGTCTGTGCCTGACCACTGAAGGCCTGTGTTTGTCCCTCTCAGATGATTGTGCTGTCTAAAACATGAGGATACCCCTCGACCATTATTGTCAAGGAACAGGTCTCTATCTTAGAGCTGAGGGGCTTTTGACCGACTCCTGTTATTAAAACGTTAGTGGAGGGGCTGGGGACCGTTTGCTGCAGGTTGTGCTGTGAGCTGCCTCAGGTATTTAGGGAGACATGAGGATTTACTGACCAACTCTGAATGGAGTCTGGGGACTTTAGTTACAGCATTTGGGTGTGTAACATGAACAACAAATGGAGCAGAGGCTGCAGAGAGGGGAAGATCTGAAACCACAGAGTGTGTGTAGGGAAAGGCATCTGCTAAATCTGCCTGTGTTTTAACGAGGAGACACACATCCTTTCCCTCACCCTTTGGGAAATACGCCCATGCAAATTCACCCTCTCCTCCCCGCACACAAACACATTCCCCCTCTCTCATACGCACGCACAGCCTCTCTTTCACTCCCAAAGACTCACATACTTGCCCTCACTCTCTCACAAACATATATTGTCTCTGTCTCCCTCCCCCAGACACTCCACCTTGTTTTCAAACACACACATGCAGTGCGCGCAAACACACAGACACACACACACACACACACGTCTAATCTGTAAGTTTAATTTTTATTTGTTGGTTTGTATTTCCAGATGCATTATAGTTTCTCAAAAAAATATACAATTTGTACAGCCAGTCAACGCGATATTTTATGAACTCCTACTTTGGAAATAAATTCAGTCTGATTCCAGGTGAAGACACATACAATCTCTAAACAAGATCGCTTGCCTAAAATACGTTGTCTGACTGGAGGGGTCACCTCCTTTACATCGATAATACCTGAAGGTATCTCTAGGCAGGATTTGAAAGGAACTCTGGGAATTGCATATTCATCAATCAAAACCTGCATCTCCATTCTAATCGATTTAAGATTTAGCAGCCATTTTAAGTGTGTTCAATTCATGTGCTTGTGTTGTGCAAACCCTTCATCTTTTCCTTATAAATTTTGTGCCTAAGTCCTCTCTCTCTAACACCTGACGAAGGAGCAGGACAATGAAAGCTTGTGTTTTCAAATAAACCCATCAGACTGTAACCTGGTGCCATGTGATTATTGCCCTTACTCAACCCAGTCCAAAGCTAGCACCTCCATACCATGGTTTTTATTGATTGGCCAAGTGTCTCTCCAAGCAACTAAATTGTCCTAACACCGTGTGCTCTTGTCTTGCATATTAATCTTTTGTCAAGAATGTTATGCATTGCCTTCTTGCAGTCTAGATAGAATACATCTTTTAGATCCCGGTTACTCAACTTGTTTGTCACACTTTCTAAAAAAAAACGTTAGGAAAATCTTTCAAACATGATTTATCCTTAATAAAATCATGTCGACGTTGTGGGATTGTGGTTTGACTTTCAAAGTCTCCTGTTGTTAATTCCTTAATAACAGATTCGAACAATTTGTCTTCAGTCCCAATCGTTTGCACATCCCTTTCCATTCCTGAGTCAAGTTGGTGATTCTAAGTTCTTCCCTTTCCATAACCTCGGCAGTCCGTTTCAATTCCTGTGAAATTGGCACAAGGCTGTAAAAGATCGACTGCAATTGCTGTGTAAGAGGCATGGGTGGCTGATTGGACTCATTCTGTTCCTGTTTTACACACACGATGGGCTGAATGTCCTCCTGATCTTCCTAACTATAGTTTCGATGGCTTGCATGTCCTGTGCCTGCTCCTGACCAAGCCGCTCAAGATCTCAATGTCTTCCTCCTGTTGCTCAGTGACGAGTTTGGGGATTTATGGAATCTCCCTGCTGTTTTGCCACATTGCGAGTGTTGAATTGTGCAGGCAAGTTGCGTTGCCCACAGTGGGTAGCTCAGTGGTTTGCACTGCTGCCTCCCAGCACCAGAGACCTGGGTTCAATTTCAGTCTCGGTTCGCTGTTTGTCTGGAGTTTGCACATTCGCCCTGTGCCTACACACAATAGCATACGCTATATAAATCTTTAAACCGTATGTTGTAATGAATTAGTACAGTGAATGTCACAATTTACCACTACAGCACTGTAACTTTTACCAAGATCTTCACCAGAAAGCGCACGAGCTGACTGACCACATGATGCCAATGGGGAATTGCAGTTCTCTCCAAGATATTCCCCTCCCGGTTTGAAATTAATTTCTTTATAAATGTAGACTACAAATCCCACAATCAGGCTCTGTTTCAAGGATTTCAGAGTGGATTACATTCCTGCTTCAGCTGAATACACCGAGGGTGCATTTGGCAGACAGAGGAAACCTGAGGCTGGGATTTACTCTTCAGCTGGTGCCAGAGACGGTCTCCCATAACAGTGAACGGGAGCTCGCTTTCCCAAGAAAGGGACACAATTCACTGATTGTGTTGCAGCGAAATTGCGTTTAATAAACACACGTTATTGGATAACTGCCTGTATATTGAATGGAGGATTAAAGTTGATGGACCAAAGTGAATATAGTAATTCCTATTTTATATGTTCTGATGTTTAAAAATACTAAAGGATATGAACATTGTGTGGGGAAAACTGAATTGAGGAGATTTTCACCATGAACTATAATGGAGGATGTTCAGTGTGTTGAATGACCTACTCCTTTCCCGATGTTTCTGTGCAGTCTGTGGGAAAGTTCTGTAAATGCTGCCACCTGATCTCAGGTGTTAGGAAAGAGATCTCTGCAGGGTCAACACGGTAGTATTTCCCGTTCCAATACTGAGGCTGGTGCCGGGTGATCTGTACGGCTTTATCCTTTAATACATCCAGAACAGATTGATACAATAGACTGTCTTGCTTGGCCGTTTCCGAGACCATTGAAGAGTTGATCATATGTCTGTGTGTCTGGAGTCACGTTTAAGCCAGACCAGGAAAGCATGGGAGGTTCACTTCCTGAAACTACATAGAGGAAGGAAATTGGTGTTTACAATCAACATTGGCTTCAAGGTCACTGTTAATGACTCCAGGTTTTACATCTCGATATTTTATAATTATAAAATCCAACAGCCACCATTAGCCTGCTCTGGATTAGTAATCCAGTGATATTTCCACAACTGCATCACCTCCACACAGGGACCTATCTGAAATCATACTGATCTGGTTATTTCTGTACTGCTTGACAGCTCTGTCAAAAATTAACTCCCAAAATGTGACTATCGCGATGGGACTCAGGGCGTCGTAAATGGTCAGACTGTAGTTATGCCCTTGTTATGGGATTGGACATAGCTGAGTAAATTTACACATTGCCATGGAGATGTAAGATTTGGAGCTGGAATGAAACAGCTTCCCCAGGGATACGGCTTGTTGTGCAGCACAGGTCTTCAGTCCTATTACAGGAATGGGGTCAGGGCCCATTGCCTTTGTCGCTTCTACTGTGTTCCGCTGTTTCTTCATGTCAGATACAGCAAATCAGATCGATTAAAGATTGGCATCTGTGCTTCTGCGGGCAGCATGGTGAGGATGAGGTGGATCATCAACTCAACACTTCTGGCTGAGGATGGTGCAGATAATACAACCATGTATTTTACACTGATGTACAGGGCTGTCCTGTGATTTAGGATGGCGATATTTATGGAGTCCTCTCCTCAAGTGAGTTTTTTAACAGTCCATCAAAATTTATGTCTGGACGTGGGAGCACTGCAGAGCTTAGATCTGATCTGTTAGTCTTGGGATCATTTCGCCCTCGGTATCAGATGTTAGTCCGGCTGTTTCGAATGGAACCAGTCAAGTTCGATAGCTTCAATGGATTGTCATCAGGTTTAGGTACACATGGTTCCGAACCTATAATGTTACTCTGCACTCGTCGCTGAACCATAGATCAGCTTGATGTTAATGGTAGGCTGAGGGATTATCCTGTGGAAAATGTTACAGATTGTAGTTGAATACAATTCTGCTGCTGCTGTGATTCTACCGCACCACATGAATGCCCACTTTGAGCTCCAATATGTTGAATTCAATTCTACTGACTCTCCCTCTGTTCCCACCAAGACCCATTCATCCATCATGTTTGTACTCAGTGTCTTAAACTGGTTTCTGATGTGGCAACACTTCTATTTTCCGATTCTCATTCTGCTGAGGGGTCTCTCCCTGTTGTCACGCCTCCAATTTGTTACTTTACTCAAAATTCTTAACATATGCATCTGAATCTTTTCCATTCCCCCAATGCCATCTTCTGTGTTTGTTGTGAATGTGTTCCCCTCTGTATCTCCCCCTGACCATGATTAAGAGCTCTGCAGTGTCAGTGATGCCAGCCTTGTGCAGTTTTAGGTCAAGGAATGGGTGCACCTTGCATTATTGGTCACTTCCCAGTGCACGGCATTCTGTGTTAGACAAGGCATTTGAGCAACTTTAACACACGTCTATGGAACTTGTTTAAAAACAGGAATTGATGACGAAACTCAACAGGTCTGGCAGCATCTTGTGGAGTGAAAGCAGAGTTAAGCTTTCAGGGCCAGTGACCCTTCTACAAAGCTTCAATTTTCTCCAGCAATTATTGCATTTTCATTTCCAGTATCCATAGTTATTTGTTTAATTGATAACTTGTTCTGAACATATTCATTTCTTGAGAAACTCACCAGGTCTGGCATCATTTGCAGAGACAGAGAAACAGAGTTAGCGTTTCAAGTCCAGTATGACACTTCTTCAGAACTGAAAACAATTGGAAAATGAGTTTTATAATCTTTTGACAGATGTGCAGAGTGGGTTGATGGATAAAAGAGTGTGTGGCAAAAGATAAACATGTTTTTAGTAGTGGTGAACGAGAAGATCATGTGAAATAGCTTTAAATTAAGATATGAATGGGGAAAAGGGATTCTCTCTATTGAGTGAAAGGTAAAGAAGATACAACCACACAAGGTCATAGGCAGGCCAGGAGGGAGAACGTACGGAAACTGGAGAACAGTTATAATGGGGTCAGACTGTGCAGTTATGAAATTGTACATTAACTCCTACAGGCTGTATCGTACGAAAGTGTAAAGTGAGTTGTTACTCGAGTTTGGGTTGTGCTTCCTTGGAACATTGCAGCAGCCCAGGGCCGAAATGTTAGCATGGGAGCAAGGTAGGCTATTGAAATGGGAAGCCATGAGAATATCAGGGTTATTTCTACAGACAGAGTGGGAGTGTTCCTCAAAGCAATCTCTGTTTGGTCTCACCAATATAGAGAGACTGCATTGTGAGCAGCAATGATAGGAGACCAGATTGAAAGTTTACAAGTGAAATGCTACTTCACCTGGAAGGTATGTTTGGGGTCTACGACAGTGAGGAGGGAAGAGGTGAATAAGCCAGTGTTGCAGATTCTGCAAGTGCCATGGGGGAGTGGGGAAGTGTTCGGGGTAATGGAGGGTGACACAGAGGGAATGGTCCCTGTGAAATACTGACAGTGGATGGGAGGGGAAGATGTGTTTGATGGTGCTGTCCTGCTGGATATGGTGGAAATGGCGTAAGATGATTATGTGAATGTGGATTCTAGTGCAGGAGGAAGTGTGGACAAGGAGGAATCTAAAATGTACTGGAATGGAGGGGACGGACTGAGGGCAACACCGTGGGAGATGGGACAGTGACAGCTGAAGTTCCTGTCCACCAGAGTTAAGGGATTTCTGGTTTGAAGGAAAAGGAGGTCACATTAGACGCAGCTCACAGGAATGTCCCCTCATCAAACAGAAAAAGCAGATATCCCAAACCGCTCAGTAATTATTGTTTCTGTTCAAAAAGAAGAACTCGATGAGATGGTGAACAAAAGTTCTCAACGATACTATTGATGAGCAATAGTGGAGGGCCAGGTTTATAATGTTTATTTCAGGGACCATAAGTTGATGTTAGGCATGAATTTCAGCTGTGCTTCCTGATTGACCCCCCAGAAAACCCTGCCATTGCTGCTCCATCCTCTTCCCTGCTCGTCTTTCCTTTCTGATTCCAGGTCCTTCCTCTCAAATTACAGAGGACATTCTCTCACATTATAGTTCCTACTCACTTCACCTGAAACTCTTCGGTCAAGCCTACCTACGCTGCAGTAGCACCAAGCTGCGTTTTGTGCTGCCACCTTGCCTCTGTGGTACACTTTGTCTCAGTGTGGCTCAGCGTCTCCATTCATGCTGTTTTCCACCTCTCACTCACATCTCATTCCGGAATGTTTCCTTCTCGGAGTAAACCTTATTGAAAACACCTCTCCCCCTTTGCACTGAATTCACACTGTGATCCAAATTTCAAAAAGTTTACTCAGCCTTCATCTCACTCTGCTAAATGCAACTGCACACTGACCGTGTGGTACAAGAATTCCTCTTCTTATATGGTTCAAGCCAGAGTTGCGCTTTCACTGTAGAGATCATCACCCCATTTTGGAAAAAAAGCAATTCAGGTGTTTGACCTCTTATTGGTACTCGTAACAATTTCCTGCTGCCTTAGCAATGTAACATGGAGAAAAACAAATCACAGTATGAAGCTTGGGCTGAGTGTTATTTACCTGTCATTTGAATACTGTTTCAAATTTGCAGTGCTTATCTTTAAATGATTGTTCGTGAAGTTAGTGGCAGATAGCGTGTAGGAGGTTGAGGGACGACATTGTAGAAGTTTATAAAATCATGAGAGGTATGAATAGAGTGACCAGCCAAGGTCATTTCCACGGGATGGGGGAGTTCAAGCATAGAAGGTATCGGTTGAAGGTGAAAGAGGGAAGACTCGAAATGGACGAAGGGTCAATGTATTCACACAGAGGGTGATGTGCATATGTGGAATGAGCTGTTAGAGGAAGAGTGGGAGATGTAAGTCCAGCTATAACATTTAAAACTCATTAGAACAAACATATGAATGGGAAAAGTTTAGATGCATATGGACAAAATCCAATCAGATGGGACTAAGTTATTTTGGAAAACCTGGTCAGCATGGACAAGTTGGACCAAAGGGTCTGTTTGTGCGCGATATGATTGTATGAATCTAGAAAGCGAGGAAAAGGGGAGAAAAGACATGATGTAGTAAATTGGCAAGAAATACAAAAAAAGAAGCATGAGCTTTTCCGAGCATATATAAAAAAAAAGATGAGTGTGTGACCTTAAGTGACCTTAGGTGAAATTAAGTCAGGAAAGTATATTGAGGATAATTGGAGGGTGTGACTGAAGAATTGGCTACAGGGAGCAGACAGATAATTTACACCGTTCCTCACAGGGGAAGGCACGGTAAGTATTTCAATGATGTAAACAAAATGGTAATAGGAGGGAAGTTCTTGAACCGTCTCTAACAAAATGAACAAGGATTTTTCTAACAGATAAGAGTAAGAGTAGACAGACCAGCAATTATTCAGACCTGCTTTTAAAAGAAATGGCCACAATCTTGGGATCGTGGCGCCCTCTCTATCAGATGTTAGTTCTGTTGTTTGTTGACATAAGCAGTAAGTGCGGTAGCTTGAATGCGTTGTCATCAGGTTGAGGTACACACGGTTGTGTTCTTGGCATGATCACCCACACGCATCATTAAACCGGAGATTGGCTTCATGGTAATGGTAGACTGAGAGATTATATTGTGCTTGAGTATAATTCTACTGCTGCTGCTACTACAGCTGCCATGATTTGCAGCATCACATGAATGCCCAGTTAGAGCAGCAATATCTGCAATACAATTCTGCTGCCTGTCCTCAATTCGCATGGGGACCAGATCACCCTTCTCCCATGTACACAGTACCCTATCCCGGTTTCTGATGTCGGAACGCTTCCTTTTTTAAAAACATTCTCATCCTGTTAGGGTATCTTCATGTTGCCATGCCTCCAATTTTTCGCATTCCTCAAAGCATTTAACATGTTCACCTGAATCTCTTCGCCTCCGTTAATGCCATCTTCTGTTTAAAGCGAATGTTTCTCTCCATGACCATGATTAAGAGCTCTGTAGTGTCAGTGATGGCAGCCTTATGTAGTTTCAGAACAAATGGATTTGTATACCTTGCGTTATCATTCACTTCCTGGTGTATAGTGCTCTATGTTGGACAGGGCAGCTTTGATAAACATGTTTGAAACTTGTTCAAAACAGAAATTGCTGAAGACACTGACAAGTCTGACAGCGTCTGTGGAGTGACAGCTGAGTTAATCTTTCGGGTTCTGTGACTGTTCCTCAAAGCACCCAGTAAGTCCAACAATTTTTGTTTTTGTTTCAGATTTCCATTATCCAATGATCTTTGATATATTGAAAATGTATTGTGTAACCTTTCATTTTTGAAGGAACTCAGTGGTTCTGGCAATATCTGCAGAGAGAGAGAAACAATGTTAATGTTTCAAGTCCAGTGTAAATTTGCTTCAGACGTGTAAAAGATTGGAAAGTGAGCGTTTTAGTATCTTGGCAGAGGTGGGAAAGAATGTTTGGAGGCCCAGTGTGAAAGACAAATGGGCTTTAAATTGTGGTGAAAGAGACACAGATATATAATGGGTGTAAATTAATGTGCAAATATTAGAAATTGATTTTCTCTGTTGAATGAAACATAAACAAGACAGGATCTTAGGGTTCCCAGGCGGGAGAGTGTACGGTAAATGGAGAACAGCCATAATGGGTTCAGGCTGTGAATTTATGGAATTGAATATTAACTCCTATAGACTGTAACGTACCAAAGTGTAAAGTGAGGTGTTACTCGAGCTTGGGTTGTGCTTCATTGGAACATTGCAGCAGCCTGCATTTTGTTAGAATCCATACAGGGTGGAAAAAGCCCTTCAGCCTAACAGGTATATGTACCAATCCCATTCTCTACCCTAATACTCTCCATAGACCTTTGACTATTGCACCTCACCTCAACATCCCTGAACACAATCGGCAATTCAGCATGGCCAGTTCGCCTAATCTGTACAACTTTGAACTATGGCAGGAAACTGGACCACCCAGAGGAAATCGAACCCAGTTCCCTGTTACTGTGATGCAGTCGTGCAAACCACTGAGCCACCATGCCAGCCAAGACCAAAATATTACAAGGCCAACATCGATACGGGCAGAATTGAAGCCATTCGGACCAACAAGTCTGCTCTGCCATTCGATCACGACTGATAGATTTTCAACTCCATTTCCCAGCTTCCTCCCAGTAACCTTTTATCCCTTTGTCAATCAAGAACATATCTGTCTCTGTTTTAAATATCCTAAATAGAACATAGAACATAGTAAAGTACAGCACAGAAACAGACCCTTTGTCCCACGATGTTTTCCGGTATTTAATCCTAATGTAAAATATAGTAATTTACCTATGCACCCCTCAACTCACTGCTATCCGTGTGCATGTCCAGCAGTCGCTTAAAAGTCCCCAATGACACTGCTTCCACTGCTACCGCTGGCAACGCATTCCATGCATTCACAACTCTCTGCATAAAGAACCTACCTGTGACAAATCCCTTCTAACTTCCTCCTAATATCTTCAAACTATGACTCCCAAACAAGTCAATCCTGCCCTGGGGAAAAGTCTCTGTGTATTGACTCTATCTATTCCTCTCATTATTTTGTACACCTCGATCAGCTCTCCTCTCTCCTCCTTGTCTCCAGAGAGAAATGTCCGAGCTTGTTCAACCTTTCGTCATAAGGCGAGCCCTCCATCCCAGGTAGCATCCTGGTAAACCTTCTTTTCACCCTTTCCAAAGCCTCTGTATCTTTCCTATAGTAGGACGACCACAACTGGACACAATATTCCAAGTGTGGTCTCACCAGGGACTTGTAGAGCTGCAGCAAAACTTCGTGGTTCTTAGCTCGATCCCCCTGTTAATGAAAACCAAAACACCATATGCTTTCTTGACACCCTATCCACTTGGGTGGCAACTTTGAGGGATCTGTGCACTTGTACACCCAGATCCCTCTGTTCCTCCACACTGCCAAGAATCCTGTCTTTAATGCTATATTCAGGATTCGAATTTGACCTTCCAAAGTGCATCACTTCGCATTTATTCAGGTTGAACTCCACCTGCCATTTCTCAGCCCAGCTCTGCATTCTGTCTATGTTGCGCTGCAGCCTACAATAGCCCGCCGCTATACTATTGATCACACCTCCAACCCTTTGTTTCATCAGCAAATTTACTAATCCACCCTACAAACTCCTCATCCAAGTCATTTATAAAATCTACAAAGTGCAGAGGCCAAGAACACAGCCCTGTGGGATCCCACTCAACACTGACCTCCAGGCATCTACAACCACTGTCTGCCTTCTGCCAGCCAGCCAATTCTGAATCCAGACAGCCAAATCTCCGTGTATCCCGTACTTCCTGACTTTATGAATGAGCAGCCAATGGGGAACCCAATCAAATACCTTGCTGAAGTCCATATACACCACATCCACTTCTCAACTGTCGTCGACCTGTCTTAACACCTCTTCAAAAAAAATCAATAACATTCGTGAGGGATGACCTGCTCCTCAGAAAGCCATGCTGACTGCCTTTAACCACACTATGCATTGCCAAATAGTCAAAAATCCTGTCCCTCGGAACTTTTTCCAAACTTTGCTGACCACAGACATAACACTGACTGGTCTCTAATTGCCAGGGATTTCCCTATTACCCTTCTTGAAATAAGGAACAACATTCGCCTCCTTCCAACCCTCCAGTACGACTCCTGTGAAGAATGAGGAGGCAAATATCCTCACCAGCATCTTAGCAACCTCCTTTCTCACTTCCCGGAGCAGTCTAGGATAAATCTGGTTTGGCCCTGAGGACTTATTCATCTTAATGTTTTCCAAAATTGCTAGCACATCAACTTCATCAATCTTGACCTGTCAAGACTGATCTGACCCAGCTCCTCTAAGTTTTCATTTACAACAAGTTCCCTTTACTTGGTGGAAATCGAAGCAAAAAACATATGCAGGGCTTCCCCTATCTGCTCAGACTCCACGCATAAGTTTCCTGCACTATCCCTGATCGGCCCTACCTTCTCCCTGATTATTCTCTTCTTCCTCACGCATGAGAAAAATGCCATTATGTTGCCTCTAACCCTCCTTGCCAAGCCTTTGTCTTGCCCCATCATGTATCACCTCAGTCCATTTCTGAGCTCCTTTCTAGCAAGCCTGTAATCCTCTAAAGCTGTGGTAGATCCTTGGTTCCTCCATCTTACGTAAGCTACCTGTTTTCTTTTTACGAGACGGTCCACTGTTCTCGTCATCCAAATTTCCTTAATCTTACCCTTTCTGACCTGTCACAGAGGAACAAATGTGTGTATTACTCGCAACAACTGCTCCTTAAAGAGTCTCCACATTTATGTTGTGCCCTTTCTGTGGAACAATTGCTCCCAGTCTGTACTTCCCAACTCCTGTCTGATAGCATCATAATTTCTTTTTCCACAGTTAAATATCCTCCCTTGGAAACTGCTCCTTTCACCCTCCCAGACTACGCTACATGTGAGGCAGTTGTGATCACTTTCACCAAAGTGCTCTCCCCCCGTGAGTTCTGACATCTGTCCTGGCTCGTTGCCGAGCACCAAACCCAAAATGGCCTCTCCCCTCGTCGGTCTGCCTACATACTGAATAAGGAAACCCTCTTGAACACAGCTGACAAAACCGGCTTCACCCATACCATGCCTATGAGCTTTTCAATCTCTCTACTGCTATTAGGTGGTCAGTAGAAAACCCCCAATGCGATGACTGTTTCCTTGCTTTTCCTAATTTCCACCCATACTGACTTAGTAGGCAAATCTTCCTCAACAGCCATCGTTTCTGCAGCTGTGACGCACTCTCTGATTAGCAATGCTATAACTTCTCTTCACTTTCCACCCGCCCTGTTTTTTTTTAGATTAGATTAGTTAGAGTGTGGAAACAGACCCTTCATCCCAACAAGTCCACACCAACCCTTCATAGAGCAATCCACCCAGAACCATTCCCCTACATTTACCCCTTCATCTAACACATCTTTGGATTATGGGAGAAAATCAGAGCGCGCGGAGGGAACCCACGGGGAAAATTTACAAACTCCACACGGACAGGTCCCTGATGTGGGAATTGAACCCAGGTCTCTGGCGCTGTGAGGCAGCAGGGCTAACCTCTGTGCCTCTGTGCCACCATGCCGCCCCTAAACGTTTTTAAACATTCTAAACCCTGGAGCATCAAGCAACCATCCTTGCCCCTGTGAAACCCACATCTCCGTTATGGCCTCGACATCGTAGCCCCAAGTACTGATCCATGCTCTAAGTTCGTCACTCTTACTTCAGACACTCCTTGCATTAAAGCAGACGCACTTTAACTGATCCCTTTGTTTCATCACCTGATAGATTCAATATATCCTGTCACTGTCCCGTCTGCAATTGACCCCCTCTCAGACAGGTGGTCTGATTCCTACCCCCCTGCCAAACTAGTTTAAACCCGCTAGAATCACACGAGCAAACCTCCCAAACATGACATTTGTGCCCCTAAGTTTAGGTGCAACCCGTCCTTCATGTACAGGTCCCACCTTACCCAGAAGGCATCCCGATGGTCTAGGTATCTGAAGCCCTCCCTCCTGCACCAGTCTCGCAGCCACGTGTAAAGCTGCATTTGCTGACTGTTCCTCGTCTCACTAGCTCGTGGCACTGGTAGAAACCTGAGCTCACTACTCTATTCGTCCTGCTCTTCAGCTTCCAACCTGAAGTCACTTTTCAGATCCTCAGTCCCGTTCCTGGCTATATCGTTGATGCTAAATGATCTGGTTTCCACAGCCTTCTGTGGTGAGGAATTCCACAATTTCACCACTCACTGGCTAAAGACGTTTAATCTTTTCTCCGTTCTAATGGATTTTCTCTTTGCTCTAAGCCTGTGACCTCCAGCCAGTGCAAACATCCGCCCAATTTTGTCTGTATCTAGGTCATTCATTATTCTGTAAGTTTCAATTGGATCCCCCTCCGCCCATTCTTCTAATCTCCATCGAGTATAAACCCAGAGTTCCAACGTTCCTAACGTGTTCAGCTTTTCATTTCTGGTGAACCTTCTCTTGACACACACCAAGACTAATCCATCCTTCCTGAGGTATGAGGCACGAAATACTGGAAATGTGGTCTGACCAGAGCCTTAGAAAACCTCAGAATCCCCACCATTATATCCTAGTCCTCTCGAGATGAATGACAACATTGTATCCGCCGTCTTCACTAGTGACTCAACCTGCAAGTTTATCTTCGAGAATCCTGGGCATGGAATCCCAAGTCACTTTGTTACTCAGATTTTTGATTTTTTTTCCCATTTAGTAAATAGTCCATGCCGGTATTCTTCATACCAAAGTACATGACCTCACAATCTCCTACATTGTAGTCCATCTACTACACCCTTTCCCACTCTGCTAATCTGTCGAAATCTTTCTTCAGGCTCGCTGCCTCTTCAATACTACATGCCCTCCAGATATCTTTGCATCATCTGCAAACGTAGCCAAAATGCCCTCTGTCCCGCCACTCAGATCATTAACCAATAAAGTGAAGTGTTGTGGTCCCAACACTTACTCTTGTGCTACACTGCTAGCCACCGGCTGCCGTCCTGAGAGGGACAATTTTATCCTCACTCTGCATCCTGCCAGACAGCCAACCTTGTATCCATGCTTTACCTGGCCTCTGACACCATGGGTCATTATCTTACTCTGCAGACTCCTGTGCGGTACCACATCAGAGGCCTTATGTAAGTTCAGATAGGTAACTGTCTCTGGTGCATCCCGTCGTTACCTCCTCAAAGAATTCTCATTATCTTGAGAGCAATGTAGGTTATTGAAATGGGGAGCAATCAGAAGGCCAGGGTCATTCTTACAGACAGAGTGAAGGTGTTCCTCAAAGCAGTTTCTGTTTGGCTCACACACGTAAAGGATACTGTATTGTGAGCAGCGATGACAGGAGACTGGATTGAAAAAGTACAAGTGAAATGTTACTTCACCTGGGAGGTGTGTTTAGGGCCTTGGACAGTGAGGTAGGAAGAGGTGAATGGGCAAATGTTGCAGCTTCTGCATTTACATGGGGAGGTGCCATGGAGAAATGGGGAAGTGTTCGGAGTGATGTAGGGTGCTACAGAAGGAATGGTCCCTGTGAAATACTGATAGTGGATGTGAGGGGAAGATGTGTTTGATGTGCTGTCGTACTGGAGGTGGTGGAAGTGGCGGAGGATGATTTTCTGTGAATGTGCATTCTAGTGCAGTAGCAAGTGAGGCCAAGGGGATATCTACCATTGTTGTGGAAAGGAGGGGATGAAGTGAGGGGAG